>NC_092225.1:27268942-27431442 GCF_036320965.1 Panulirus ornatus | reverse complement strand
AGTGTATATGGTCATCTGGTAGTATATATGGTCACCTGGTAATGTCTATGTTTATCTTGTAATGTATATAGGTTTCTGGGAGTGAGGGTTGTTGTATTGATGTGTATGTGGTTATCCTGCTGTGCATAATGGTTATCTTGTAGGTTATATGGTTATCCTATGTGGTTATCCTGTAGTTTGAATGGTTATATTCTCGTGTATAAAGTTATTTAGGTCATCTAGGAGGACATATGGTCATCTAGGAGTGTCTAGTGTCATCTAGAAGTGTATAGTTTTATCTAGAAGTGTCTCGGGTTATCTAGCAGTGTGTGTATGAGTGTTCTGGTTATCTAGCAGTGTGTATGAGTGTTCTGGTTATCTAGCAGTGTGTATGAGTGTTCTGGTTACCTAGCAGTGTGTATGAGTGTTCTGGTTATCTAGCAGTGTGTATATGAGTGTTCTGGTTATCTAGCAGTGCGTATATGAGTGTTCTGGTTATCTAGCAGTGTGTATATGAGTGTTCTGGTTATCTAGCAGTGTGTATATGAGTGTTCTGGTTATCTAGCAGTGTGTATGAGTGTTCTGGTTATCTAGCAGTGTGTATATGAGTGTTCTGGTTATCTAGCAGTGTGTATATGAGTGTCTCGGGTTATCTAGCAGTGTGTATATGAGTGTAGGCGATCTATGTGGCCGGTGTATATTTGATTATCAGTGCTTATCAGCGTATTGCCCTCCCCCCGTGCAGCACATGACAGGCGTCAGTCAGTGGCTGTTTCATCTGACACCAGCTGGTGTCTGCCTGCCACCTGCCCTTTAGTATCGAGCCGGCCAAGCCCTTCGCGCTCCCCTCCCCCCCCCCCTCCAAGTGCATGGTGCCCCGTCACTACCACCAGGCCGCCCTTCACCACCACGGTAATACGCCCCACCAGCACTACGGCCCTTCACCAACACCATCACCACCAGGCCGCCCTTCACCACCACGGTAATACGCCCCACCAGCACTACGGCCCTTCACCAACACCATCACCACCAGGCCGCCCTTCACCACCACGGTAATACGCCCCACCAGCACTACGACCCTTCACCAACACCATCACCACCAGGCCGCCCTTCACCACCACGGTAATACGCCCCACCAGCACTACGGCCCTTCACCAACACCATCACCACCAGGCCGCCCTTCACCACCACGGTAATACGCCCCACCAACACTACGACCCTTCACCAACACCATCACCACCAGGCCGCCCTTCACCACCACGGTAATACGCCTCACCAGCACTACGACCCTTCACCAACACCATCACCACTACCACCAGGCCGCCCTTCACCACCACGGTAATATGCCTCACCAGCACTACGGCCCTTCACCAACACCATCACCACTACCACCAGGCCGCCCTTCACCACCACGGTAATACGCCCCACCAACACTACGACCCTTCACCAACACCACCACCACCCTGCCACCCTTCACTACCACCACCCTGCCACCCTGCCACCCTTCATTGTCACCCTGCCACCCTTCATCACCACTGTACCACCCTTCATTGCCACCCTGCCACCACCACCACCCTACCGCCGTAGTACCATTCACCACACGGGTGGTGGCAGTGCCAGCAGTGTGGGACACTGGTGGTGGTAACGTTGGCTCCTGCCATTTCCATCACCTTTGGTAACCTTTTCCTGTCCCCTCGCGTGAGGCACTTACCTCTTAATGACGCCACTGTTAGCACTTACCTCTTAATGACGCCACTGTTACATAGAGGGAGGAGAGTGATGGAGTCGGGGGGGGGGGTCGGGGGAGGGAGAATGATGGAGGGGAACCAGTGGTTAGACTGATGGAGGGGAACCACTGGGTAGAGTGATGGACGGGAACCACTGGGTAGAGTGATGGAGGGGAACCACTGGGTAGAGTGATGGAGGAGAACCACTGGGTAGAGTGATAGAGGAGAACCACTGGGTAGAGGGATGGAGGGGAACCAGTGGGTAGAATGATAGAGGGGAACCACTGGGTAGAGTGATGGACGGGAACCACTGGGTAGAGTGATAGATGAGAACCACTGGGTAGAGTGATAAAGGAGAACCACTGGGTAGAGTGACATAAAGGAGAACCACTGGGTAGAGTGATATAGAGGGGAACCACTGGGTAGAGTGATATAGAGGGGAACCACTGGGTAGAGTGACATAAAGGAGAACCACTGGGTAGAGTGATATACTGGGTAGAGTGATAAAGGAGAACCAGTGGGTAGAGTGATAGAGGAGAACCAGTGGGTAGAGTGATAGAGGAGAACCACTGGGTAGAATGATAGAGGGGAACCACTGGGTAGAGTGACATAAAGGAGAATCACTGGGTAGAGTGATATAGAGGAGAACCACTGGGTAGAGTGATATAGAGGGAAACCACTGGGTAGAGTGATATAGAGGGGAACCACTGGGTAGAGTGACATAGAGGAGAACCATTGGGTAGAGTGATATAGAGGGGAACCACTGGGTAGAGTGACATAGAGGAGAACCACTGGGTAGAGTGATTGAGGAAGAACCACTGGGTAGAGTGACATAGAGGGGAACCACTGGGTAGAGTGACATAGAGGAGAACCACTGGGTAGAGTGACATAGAGGAGAACCACTGGGTAGAGTGACATAGAGGAGAACCACTGGGTAGAGTGACATAGAGGAGAACCACTGGGTAGAGTGATATAGAGGGGAACCACTGGGTAGAGTGACATAGAGGAGAACCACTGGGTAGAGTGACATAGAGGAGAACCACTGGGTAGAGAGATAGAGGAGAACCACTGGGTAGAGTGATAGAGGAGAACCACTGGGTAGAGAGATAGAAGGGAACCACTGGGTAGAGAGATAGAGGAGAACCACTGGGTAGTATGATATATAGAGGGGGGGGAGACCAGTAGATTTAGCTTGGGAGGTAGACCTCTGGTGGTAGTGGTGTTGTTATACTCGACCCGGATATGTCCTTTTGAAAAGCCAGTACTGAGGTACCGTACCGCGCTAGAGAGAGAGAGAGAGAGAGAGAGAGAGAGAGAGAGAGAGAGAGAGAGAGAGAGAGAGAGGAGAGAGAGAGAGAGAGTATTGTGTTGGTGTTGGAGTAAGGGGGAGGGGGGTCTGTCGCTTGTGGTGGTGGTATATAACAAGGTTTTTGAAGGTCGTTGATGGCGTGGGCTCTCGGAGGGGTGGGTTCGGTGTGGTCACCAGCTCTCGCTCGCTGCCCGGGCCTGCAGTCGACCACAGACAGGCCGGCCCGCCGCCTCATCCCTCCTCCGCCGCCCGCTGACCACACCGCCCCGCTCACGCCTCTCCGCCTCCTCCCTCCTCCTCCGCCGCCGCCCGCTTGACCACACCGCCCCGATCACGCCTCTCCCCACAACCCCTTGGCCCTCCCGCGGTGGTTCGGAGTCCACCACACGTTTATTATGACTCTTGACCGTGTGTGTGTTGACCGTGTGTGTGTTGACCGTGTGTGTGTTGACCGTGTGTGTGTTGACCGTGGGTGTGTTGACCGTGTGTGTGTTGACCGTGGGTGCTGGTGGTGTGTGGCATAGCTCGCTCCTCGTCCTCCCGTCGAGTCTGTAACGTCACGAGAGCAGGTGTATGTGTGTGTGTGTGTGTGTGTGTGTGTGTGTGTGTGTGTGTGTGGAGAGGTTACATGTACAGATTGCAGGTGTTTGAAAAGCCGCCTGTGAGCAGCGCGTGTGTGAAGGTCACACGTGAGGATTACAGGTGTGTGGAGGCCGCAGGTATGTACACAACAGGTGTAGGTGTGCTGGTGTAAGGAGACGGAGCCTTTTCTGTAGTGTGGGTGGTAGTGTGTGTGTGTGTGTGTGTGTGTGTGTGTGTGTGTGTGTGTGTGTGTGTGTGTGTGTGTGTGGCACCAGAGCCGCTGTGGTATGGTGGATGATAGTGTGTGGCAGATAGAGTGTGTTGGTCCCCAATAGCAGGCAGGTGTGTGACACCAGAGCCTCCGTGTGTGTGTGAGTGTGTCTGTGTGTGTGTGTGTGTGTGTGTGTGTGTGTGTGTGTGTGTGTGTGTGTGTGTGTTGAGTGCGTCAGTTTCTAACGTCTTGTGTTAGAGAATAGGGTGAACGTATTGTCTGCCAGGGTTAGTGGGTGTGTGGGAGCAGCGACGGTCATGCTGGGTGTGGGGAATTGTGGGGACGTGGGTGAGGAGGAGAGAGTGGCCATGTGGGCCAGAGGGGGTGTCCCTCCCGGGTGTGGCCAGTACTGGCCAGGCATGACCTGGGGCGACCTTCAGGCTTGGCCACGTGAGGAAGACGACCCCACACAGCCACATGTAATGGTTCGGGCGGGCAGGGACGACCCGTACCCCAGCACCCGGGGTATCCACCAGCCTGGTGACCACACCCTCACCCCAGCCACCCACCACCTTCAGCAGTCCGCTCTACACTCTGGTGATGCTTGGCTGCTGCAGGAGGCGCACCATGCACACGCCGGTGACGATAGCACCGAGAGCAGCCAGCTCCTCCACATGGGTCTGGTGGACCTTGAGGAGAACGTGTACGGTGAGGCTGGCAGTGGGTATGGACCGGGGGTTGTGTACGACCCACCAGGGACCCACGCTGGCTCCTCCCCTCCCCACACCACCACCAGCTACCCGACGTATGAGAATGTTTACGTACAGGTCGGGGACTACCTGGTGTTGAGGAGTGAGGCGGCTCACCACGACCATCAACACGTTGGGGCACACAGGGCGTCGCCTGATGCGAGCGACACCTTCGACGCGTACGATTTCCAGGATGACCCTCGACTTTCACAAGAAGGATCCCTCTGGCTGCACCAGGAGGCGACGCCGCTCTGCGCCCCGCCGGGAAGTGCCGAGGAAGTGCTGATCTTGGGGGAGGGGGATGCTAAGGAGGGTGAGTGTGTGCGAGCGGCCGTGGACGCATCTCTGGCTGGCTTAGACAACCCGGCCTTGGAACACACGCTCGAGACACAGGCCCACGTGGACCGCCTGGCACGGGCACTCGGGGACAGAGTTCGCTGCCAGATTGACGACACCCTCTCCCGCATCGACGACACCAGGGCAGAGTTTAACCTGCAGCGACGGCGGCCCTTCAGCGACGGCGTCCCTCCGGCCACAGCCCCAGGCGGAAGCGGACGACGGGTGGTCACAGCAGCTGGTGGGAGCCATGGACATCCCCCCGGCAGCGCCACGGAGCCCCGTACGCCGAGGCGGGCGTTGTGGACAGAGTCGGTAGGGGTGCGACGGATGTCCCCCGTGGTTCCGGAGGAGCCCTTGTGGCGGGGGCGTGGCGGCTCCCAGCCCGCGGCGGCGAGCCCGGAGGCGGGCGCCGCCGCGGGTGACCGGGGCAGCGCTTCGCCGCCCCCACATGACGACGAGGCACCGCTGGCTCGTCAGGAGACGATGGTGGAGAGTGTGAGGGAGTACGACGACATCAGCGTCACCACCCTTCTCACGCTGGACACCTCGACGCCCACGCCCACCCCCGCACGCTCCAACAAGTCCCTCCGATCCCTCAAGTCCGAACCGTCGGTGAAGTCGCTGAAGTCGCGAGGGTCGTGGGTGAGCGTGGCGTGGCGGGGCTCCTCTCTCTCCTCCACCGTCACCTCCCTCGAACCCCTTCACCTGGACCAACTTTTCAGAAGATCAGGTACACCCGTAGTGGTGGTGGCCACCTGACACCTTCACCCGTAGTGATGGTGGCCACCTGACACCTTCACCCGTAGTGATGATGGCCATCTGACTCATTCACCCGTAGTGATGGTGGCCACCTGACACCTTCACCCGTAGTGATGATGGCCATCTGACTCCATCCGTAGTGATGATGAACACATGACGCCTTCACCCGTAGTGATGATGGCCATCTGACACCTTCACTCATAGTGATGATGGCCATCTGACACCATCCGTAGTGATGATGAACACATGACGCCTTCATTCATAGTGATGATGGCCATCTGACACCATCCGTAGTGATGATGAACACATGACGCCTTCATTCATAGTGATGATGGACATCTGACACCTCTGCCTTAGTGCTGGATCATGTCTGACACCTTCACCTTAGAGTTGGTGCACCACCTTAGAGGTGGTGCACATATGACACCATCTTAGTGGCAACCTAGTGGTGCACACCTGACACTTTCACCATAGTGGTGAAACTGACACCGTTTTCTTAGGGCTGGCGCACATCTGACACCTTCTCCCTAGTGGTAAATACCTTGAACCTTCGCCCTAGTGGTTCATATGTGGCATCTCTCTAGTGGTGCGTAACTGACACCACCACTCGAGTGGTGACAGCATCCTCCTGGGTGGTGCATATTGGACACCTTCACCGTAGTGATGCATAGTCGACACCACCTTAGTGGGGGGACCCTGTTTTTGCACCTTCAGCCTGCGCGGTGCATAATTGACACCCTAAACCTGATTGGTGGTGCTTAATTTGACACCACGAGCAGTATGTTGTTGTCAGTGTTGTGTGGTGTTGTGGTGTGTGTTTCTCAGTTCGTGGTGATGTTAAACATCCTGGCCCTTGAAGAAGTCTCTCTCTCTCTCTCTCTCTCTCTCTCTCTCTCTCTCTCTCTCTCTCTCTCTCTCTCTCTCTCTCTCTCTCTTGCAGGCCAGACAGAATCACGAACTACTATTTTTTTTTACTATTGCTATTACTATTACTATTACTGTTGTATTTTTTACTATTTTTTTTTACTATTGCTATTACTATTACTATTACTATTGCTATTACTATTACTATTACTATTTTTTTTACTATTTTTACTATCAAAAACATTAACGTCGCCCCCCCCCACCCACCCCACCCCACCACCCACTCCTTCCCCTAAGGTACAACAAGGTGTCTGGGTTGGGGGTGGTGATGGGGTGGGGCCGGGGGGGCGGAGTCTTGAATACGTGGATGTAATTCACTTACAGCGATGTTTAAGTTCCTGTTGTGCTTATGTTTTTTTTACGAAGTTGCAAATGATGTCAAACATGAATGGACTGATTTACTGAAGGGAATTTAATGTATTTATTGTGAAATAAAAACAAAACAAACTCGATGTCATATGTATTTGGAATGGCAGTTTGTATACACATGCTTACATAAACACGACCATGCATTACACGAGGACAGGATGCAGCAGAAAAAAAAAACGTTGAATTTTGAACTACTAACGTTCCAGAACGTTTGTGTGTATTGTGGTCAGCGGGGACCCACCTCAACAGGGCCCAGGCGGTGATCTAATTGGGCAGTTGGCCTCCTGCTGTAGAGTTGGCTCGGTGCGGCCGGTCACACACACACACACACACACACACACACACAGCTCTTCATGTGGTTAAAAAGTAATTTCCACTTTAACCTGATGACGTGTTCCTCCGTCTCACAACCCTCCACTTGTGTCCTTGCTGTGTTTTGAGTTACAGTGAGAGAGCTTTACCCTCTTATTAGCCCCGTCTCTTAACCTTGTGTATATGCATATATATCGTGTGTGTGTGTGTGTGTGTGTGTGTGTGTGTGTGTGTGTGTGTGTGTGTGTGTGCCACTGAGGTAAGTACGTGCCGTGTGCATGGCAGTGTGTGGACGAGGGTTGCGACGATGCATCCTCTCTCCCCGGTGACGTCTGCCACATTGACGTGTCGTGTCTCCCCTCAGATGACGACTCTGGCGGCGGCGGGAGCGAGGGAGACGGTGGGGGCGGCGTGGGCGGCGGTATGGGCGGCCTGGGCGGGGGCGCGGGCGGGCAGGAGCACCGCATCGTGTACCTGAACGAGCCCCAGCCCTACAAGTACTGCTCCAACGCCATCTGCACCGCCAAGTACCGCTACAAGCTGCTCTTCTTCCTGCCCATGTTCCTCTTCGAACAGTTCAGACGCTACGCCAACGTCTTCTTCCTCATCATAGCCCTTCTGCAGGTAGGTCCGCCGTCTCTATCCCTCTCCTGGCTTCCTCATCGTAGCCCTTCGCAGGTAGGTCCGCCGTCTCTATCCCTCTCCAGGCTTCCTCATCGTAGCCCTTCTGCAGGTTGGTCGCCATCTCTATCCCTCTCCTGGCTTCCTCATCGTAGCCCTTCTGCAGGTAGGTCGCAGTCTCTCTTTCCCTCTCCTGGCTTCCTCATCATAGCCCTTCTGCAGGTAGGTCCGCCGTCTCTATCCCTCTCTTGGCTTCCTCATCGTAGCCCTTCTGCAGGTAGGTCGCCGTCTCTCTTTCCCTCTCCTGGCTTCCTCATCTTAGCCCTTCTGCAGGTAGGTCCGCCGTCCCTATCCCACCCCAGGTTTCCTCCTTCATAGGCTTTAGTGTTAGCTCAGGACCCCCCCCCCCCAGGTTTTTCCTTCCGTATCTCCCAGGCTACGCTACACTGAGTAGCAGGGAGAGGATGGGCTCCTCCGAAGCGAGAAGTTGTTAGAACAAGAGACTGTATGTCGTCGACTGACGGTGATAGCAGTCTCGCCTCAGGCGACTTTCCACTCGCATTGTAACTTCAAGCTGGGGGAGTCCGGTAACTCATGCATATGTGTAAAGGTCAACACACACGGGGTGTTATGTGCCAAGTTATGAGCGGGGGGGCCAGAGTGACACCAGAACTACATGTCTCCCAGCAGTACGTACCTAAGAAACATCTAGTACACACACACACCCTCACACAGATTGATGAAGGTGGGTGGTGTATGATTCACGTTGGGCGGCGTCCATTGATCGAGGGTGGAGAATAGTGGGCCGGGGTGGGGCCCTGGGGAGGTGGTGTCCTTCTGGAAGGTTTTGAGGGAGGGAGGGAGGTGAGCACCCCTCCACCAGCCTGGTTCCCTCCTCCTCCTCCCCCACCACGGGCCACGGCTCGGGGAACGCCTGGCGTTGTATGGTAAACTCCTCGATAGCTAAAAGTCCCGCCCCCAGGGAGAGTTAAGACAAAATTTTTTGCAAGAATGTTTTTGAACACTCGGAGGAGTGATAGACCAAAGTCTTGAGGAGAGAGTGTGTATAGGGATGGCTCGGAGAGCGGGAGAACCGAGGTAGGCCATCGGGAAGGATCATATGGGTAGTGTGGGGACGGCACGGATATCAGGGAAGATGATGGGTGATTACGAGATGTGGCAGATTACTTGGTTATATATATATGGAGGTCGGACAGAGGCGTGGGTGGTGATGAAAAGGTCACGGTACTGTTGGCAGAGCGAGCACAAGGAGAGACTAGGCTCCTGTTGTGTTGGCAGAGCGAGCACAAGTAGAGACTAGGCTCCTGTTGGTAGGCCAGACAGCGTCATGTAGTATTTTGGAAACCATGACACGGTCTTGAGTTGATGTCTATTGTCATTCCTATTTGTATACGGCCAGAGAGCATTACATTCGTAAGGCCCAGTCTCTCTTCTTATTTCCTTGTATTTTCTTCTTGTGTCATACGAGAGCACATCTCTAGGGGAGGAGAAGTATACAGCAGAATCTTTCTGAGATTCGGGTGCAAGGGTTGTCTCTCTCTCTCTCTCTCTCTCTCTCTCTCTCTCTCTCTCTCTCTCTCTCTCTCTCTCTCTCTCTCTCTCTCTCTCTCTCTCTCATGCCTTTCTGGCCTTTGCAGCTCATGGCATTAAACCGGACTGGATGAAAAACAGGATGATTAATGGAGAAGGGAAGGGAAGGGGGTGGGACCCGAAAGAATCGTTGTACCCCCTGATAAAATTCCTATTGGGGCCCTTGGTGTACAGTTTTGTGTGAGGATAAGAGCGATATCGTATATGACAGTACGAGTTACAACCAGATAACAGAACACCTGATTATCTATTGACCATTTTATCGGTTGGCGGACAGTAATTGCATCTAAAAATGTAGATAGAGATAAGGATTGTGATGCGAACGGTCCATTTCCCTCCGTTACATCAACGGGCAAGAATATGATTATGGGTTACTCTGGGGAACATGAAGAAATTATTAGCCTTTGCATATAATCATAACTATTTAGTGTTCTGAAAGCTCTTTGATCTCTTTGGGAATTTTTGCTTTAGACTCCCTGTGCCCGTGGTGAAGGGGTGAAGTCGGCCGTAATCTCCCTTCTGTGGTACGGCATACATCAGTATACATCATTTAATGATAAATAAACACTGCCGTCCCTGAAATCTTCAAAAACAAGTACTTTTAGCAAATCCATTTGTTGGTAACATACCCTCTACAAAATTAAAATGTCTACTCATACAATTAAGATGTTCCTCGTGGGAATTCGTATGTATAACTTCGTGTCTGCGTCATTATATTGGTAGATTTCTTTTTCTTTCTCATTATTCACAAGGTTTATTTGCGAGTGAATTTTTTTTTGTGTGTGCTTTTGTATGGTTTCTACTTTTCGTTCGTTAGCTTAAAAGTGGATGACCATATCTAATTAGCATGTGTTACATATAGTCTAATTAGGCCTTTGTTTAGAATAAATGCTATGTCTTGTTTTTTTTCAATATAGATCTTTCCATGGAATCTTCACAATTTGTTTCTGCAAAATTACATGTCGTGAAGTATTGCTTTAGTATTATAAATCTTTATTGATTATCACGTCAAGGTATTTTTGCCCCTTAATTTTCACATCAAATTTGCTCGAAGTACGTCATCACAAGGGAAGATGGCGGGTAATTTAAGACGTGCACTTAACTAGTTTTCACCCCCCGAACGTGGCGGAATTGTTGGGGCGCACTTTGTAAAATTGTAGAATAATGTAAGAGTTTTCAGCTGTTTCCTCCAGACTTTGACCTTGTGTTTGACGTACTTTCCCGAGGTTACAAAAAAAAAAGAAAATGGTTTTCAATCTGCTTGGTATGGATTTTCCCTTCTTTTTTTGATTAATGTTCTTTAATTGTAGAAGACATAGCGTTTTGTATAATGTAGAATATATATATTTTATGCTGAATTTTTGTGCCATTAATTATGTTTCTGTTGTTTCTTTGCTTTTGTCACATTTCATATATATTGATCTTACCCTTTTTGTTGTTAGGTAATATTACATAGAAATTGATATAACATGTGTAATATGGTGCGCGTTTAGGTTTCATTACATTAGTGTTTGAATCACAGAAATCTCACTCACCCAGTGGGAGGAACAGTAACCATGTAATTCTCGTCTGTAGCACAGAAAATTAAGGTCAAACTCGGATGCTATGGCAGAGTAGGTGAGGTGTGCGTGTGTTTCGGGGATATGCGGAAATGCTTGCTTTAATTTTGGTTGGTTTGATGGACTTGTCATATGGGGGTGTGTCTGCCGCAAACGGTGACAATGATTCGGAACTGTGCGTTCCTAAGGAAAACTACACATAAACTATAGAAAATAGAAGATAACGGAGGCAATTAAGTGGTGACATATTGAAAACCGTGACAAAAGCATGAAGTTGGAGCACACATTGTTCCCTCCTGGACTCGTATTCCTGAGAGAGTCTTAGGTCACCTCTTTGTAAATATATTAAACAGTGCTTCAGTGGACAACTTTTGCAGTGATGCCGAGCATATATGGAAGCAGAAAGGGTATCATGGGAAGGGAAAGGTTTCATAATGTTTGACCTATTCCACTGATGGGACAGACATGGAAGGAGCGGCCATACCATGACTCGGGTAAGAGATGATGTTGGACTCCATTCATCCTTGTCAGGTTAACTTCAGTCATACTGACAGCAGAGCAAAGGCATCCCAGCTGGTGAAGCAGTACTCATCAAAGGAAAGAAACCTAGAAGAGAAGCCATGCTTGGATGATCTCTGAGGTCTCCTAGAGTGCCAGAGGTGGGGTTTAAAGTAGGTATAGAGGGTGGGCATCCTTAATTTGAAGCACAAGAAATAAGATTGTGGTTTGAGGATCCTAAGGGTGCAAAACATTGTATAAGTAGTGGGATGTGTTCAGAGATAAAAGTGAGGTCAAGTGCTTTGGAAGAGTGTTTGTCACTGTCAGGAACTTATAAAGGGCGTGTAATTATTTGTTCCAGATCATTAAGGAGGAAAAAAGAAAGGGCCTTGGCTCCTCCAGGATCGTCCCAGTTAAAGTCAAACCAGTCCTTGTGGCATACATCGAAAACTGCATAGAGGACTTCAGCATTTGGATGTGAAGAGAACAGCGCATCATAGCAGGAGGTCAAATAGTCAAATAGTTGAAAGTAGTTGGAGGAATTTAGGGGAAATGAATGAAAGACAAAAGCAAGGTAATGTAGGGCAGAGAAATATCGAGCTGAATGGTTTCAAAGTTAGTTGACTTGAGACCCGCAAGGTGTGCTCTAACTGTTTTTGTACTACAGTTAGCACAAACTCCACCTTTGGAGCTGAACTTAATACAGGTGTTTTATGTTGACTGTGTAGCATGGTAGACACTACTTAAGGATTGCTTTGTCTGTTGTTTGTCGTGAGGAGTCACTCTTGCATCATACCCTTGGTCATGACATGAAAAATGTAAATCAAATAATTATACTTAGTTGTTTCACAGCATCTGAGGATTTGAATTGGATAAAACCCATATCTAGTTTGTATGTTGCCTGAGGTATGATGCTAATAAATAGAATTAACCTGGCTCATAACTTGGAAGAAAAGTTAAATTTTTGGCCTTGGAACTTAATACTTTTATTTATGTTGCCTGCACAGTATTGTAGATACATAGGGATTTTTTTTCTGTCATTCATTTGCCCAGTATTCATTGAAGGCAGTCACACTGTAACTTGTGACATAACCTTGTTCATTATTTAGAGATCAAAATCGGATATCCATGAGACTTAGTAGAGTTCCCTTGCGTACCACCGTTTTGCTACATATGATTTAGAAAATATATACTTAAAGTGATGTTTGCAAGTTTACCTGCCAGGGCATCAAGTTTGGAGTATCCTTGGTTTTCCATGAGGCCTCCAAAATTTTATCCATGCATTGGGGGAGTGTCATGTGACCACAGGCTGCTTTTAACCCAGTCTGGCAGACCGCCATTTCTAGGGAGAGGTAGGAGGTTGTCATAACCAGATGGTGGTGTTAGGTTGATCTTCAAGATAGCCTTTTGCTCTACGAAACTGGCTGGCTGCTTTGGGGAAGTATACAGGTGCTTTTTTGGGGAGGATGTACTGCCATCATATTATTATCTTTCAGATCTGTCAATGATTTCGTTTTACTTTTGTAGAAAATGCATATTATTTTTTAATAGCATCATTATTTATAATCTAAGGGTCACACCCCCTAACCCCTCATTTCCCATTGGCCCCTTGCCTTGCCAACCACAATTTTGCCAACCATGGGGGTCTTCCAATGTAACTCTAAGTGGTTGGAAAGGAACTTCTGTACATGTGTTTCCTAGCATCTAAATGATTCAGTAGCATAAGACTCAAAACTTCAGCTTGGATTTTGATTGAGTTATGCCTCTTATAAAAAGATATAACTTGAAACTCAACCTTACTTATGCTGTGAAGAAATTTCCTCATTGCTCTCTTCAACCCTTAATTTCATTTATTTTCCCTTTTTGCTTTCTATTTCATCTTTCATTGCTTTCCTCAAGCCATTGTTTAATTCTATCTTTTACTGCTTCTTGTTACTTCCTGCCACTTATTGCTTTTCCATGTCTTTCTGTGCACTCTTCAGCCTTTTTTATATATGTCTCAGGTACGTCTTGCTCATTAAGCTCCTTGTTGCTTTGCCTTTTTTCAATTTGACTCATGTTCATGAACCTTTTAATTTTCTCCTGGTTTTCATTATTTTCTTCTGATACTCAATGCTCACCTGAGCATTTGTTACTTTTCCTCCATCCCTCAGTGTACACTGCTTTGCTTCATGTTACTCCATTCCCACACCTCTTGATATTCCCATACCCTTTCATTGCTTTTCTCATCCCTCAATTGCCTTTTGGCCCATTTGCTTTACCTGTATCTTGTTAATGGCCCAGCCTATTACTGCAATCCCTAACTCCACATTGCTCTTCCTCTCTGACTTCACCTCCTTTGTCTGTTGTTACTCTGCTATTCATTGTTGCTCTTCACCTCTCACCCGACACACCTCTCCTGTTGCTCTCCCAAGCTTCTTCTTGTACCCTGTCTTTGATTATCATTCTTATATTCTGTAGATATTGCAAGTACTTCTGCCTTTCTTTTCCCGTCATATGTTGGACTTCCTTTAGAATATATGATCCAGGGCTCATGACTTGCTCAGAGATATGGGATCGTGATTATTTTATACATTATTCTTTATGATATACTGTGCAGGATATCAAAACAACCAGTATCTTTATTATAGTGTTTTTGTCATTTTTTGCTAGATAATGTTGGAAAACCTTTTGTGAAATGGTAATAATACAAATTATTATTACAGTCTTATGTCATCCTTAATGTGGTAGATATAACTTGCTAGTCTTTCAGATATTAATCTCAGTTAGATTTTTATATGAAACTAATTGCATGTATAGTTTCTGTGCTTAGTGTGACTGAATGAATTATTATATTAATATACTGTAACTTTCAGATAGTTGGAAAAATTCTCCAGTAATATAAAAGGTTTTGTAGAATCCCTAAGGGTTCAACGTAAACCATGGCTGTCAGTGATTGTCTTAGATGATTTATAGGGATATAACGTTTTGCTACTAGGCATAGAAACTAGTGAGGTTTTATTTGTGGAAGAAGCTGGATTGTATTAGTAACCTTGTTTTGCAGCAAATTCCTGGAGTGTCTCCGACAGGCCGGTACACAACATTAGTGCCTCTTATCTGCATCTTGGTTGTATCAGCCATCAAAGAGATTGCTGAGGACATTGTAAGTATACTATTGTAGCTATCTTGCTGTTCTTATTAAACTCTATCTTCAGGGCCTAAAACCTTCATACATTTATGATGCCCCACATGCTTTTGCTTTGTTTTCAAAGTGTGTGTGTATATGTGTTTAACTGGCAGTTTAAGAACACATGTTTATGCCGAATGGTTGAGTTCTATGTTTAAGGGGCCCCATCTCTAGAACTCTCTGTACTGTCATACAACTTTGTAAACTTTGGTATGGTTTCCATATACTCAATCTCATACCAGGGTTTATTCCTTTCATTCCCTACTCTTACACTATGAAAATACTTTTACATCTATTCTGACAAGTTTCTTGCTTGATATCATGTAATGGTCTCTGGCTATTCTGTCCTTACATCTTTGTAAGAAATGTTCGGTCTCTATTTCAGGCTGATGTAAAAACTAAAAGATTTTGATTATTTCACCTCTCTAGGCTTTAAACCTTTCCCTGTAACTCACTTCTCTTAATTCAGGTACCACAGGTATGATTTTTGTTTCCCTGCTCTAGATCTTCTGTTTTAGTTCTTTGTACTTTTTTAAAGCTTTGGCCATGAAATTTCCCTAATTTCCAGCTACATTCCCAGAGAGTGTGAATCCTCCAGTGAAATATGAACTGATAAGTGTTCCTTTTACTATTGTTTTATCAAGGAAAAACGTTGAAGTTCCCATGTTTAGTAATGATATTCCTCAAGAAAAACATCTGTAAGGAGAAAAGATGAATTGAGAAATATTGGAATAAAGTATTTGTGATGACACCAGCAGGATGACAAATTTCCTGAAGAGTAACAAATTTCTTGTTCCGTATACTTATAATGATCAAGTTGTAAGGTGAACAAAAGAAAATCGAAGATTTGGATTTAATGGAATGTTTAGGCCCAGCCAGGGCTGGGGTAGTAAAGACCTCAGAAGACTTTTCTTGACAACTCATGAGTGCTTGTTAAAAGCGTGGTATATTATCATTATAGATATTTATTTATGCATTGTAAAGGGTGCAAAAAAAAAAAGGATTAGATGCTGGATTTAGATTATGCTGAGCAGCCACGTGTTACCTACTTACGACCATAGAAACATTATATTTTTATATGATTTTTTCCATATCCCTGGTGATTAGGGAGAAAGAATCCTGCCCATATATTCCCTACTTGTCATAGAATGCTACTAAGAGGGGTGGGAGCAAAGGTCTGGAAGCCCTCTCCTTCATGTATTTCAGTTTCTAAAAGATGGAACTGAAGGAGCCAAGTGAGGAGTACTCATCCTCCTTAAAGGCTCAGGCTTAGGAGTCTGAATGTGTGTGGATGTAATAAAGATGAGAAGAAAGAAGAGATAGGTGGTATGTTTGGAGAAGAAAAACTGGTGCAGACATTCATTACCTTTGGAAGTTATCAGATTCATTGCCAAACAGACTGAAATGATTTATCAGCAAGGTAGTAAGACAAAATACTAAAGTGTAAGTTTTGTTTCATTTTATAAATGTTTGTCCATAAAAGAACTAAAATAAAGTTGAATCACACCATTGGATGCTTTTTGCCGAGACTGTACCTGTTGATGCCTATTAACTGTACTCTCATGAGGCCCCCAACCCTTAGAATTTGTCTACTGTCATGCTGCTTTATTTACTTATTATACTGTTGATGTTCATATGTCTGTGTTTGCTAACACATATGCATCATCAGTTTTCACACCTCTGTCACTGGACATTATTATGAGGTCAAATTGGAGAATATGAAGGAACAAATAAATACAGATGTTATTTTTCCAGCAGGAAACCTTACTTTTGGTAATAAGTAGGAAGTCTGGCTGTCACTATTTTTATTTTCTTTTTGTGTTAGGGTGTCATATCTACTCAAGTTATCTCTCATGCTGCAACAGATATTTGTCTTTATAGAAATGTAGATACTGTATTTTTCAAAATTGCAGAAACGTCATCGAGCAGATGATGAAATCAATAAACGGGAAATTGAAGTACTGAAAGATGGACAGTGGCAGTGGATTAAATGGCGGCACATTCAAGTAGGAGACATTGTTAAAGTGCACAACAACAAGTTCTTCCCAGCAGATCTCATCCTTTTAGCATCAAGGTTAGTCAGGAGGTGTATGTATTCAAAAACAGATTTAAGTTGAATGATTTGTACATGATATATTTGCAGGTGAATGACTTCCTTCACTGGTTAGATTTTTCTATATTGTTACAGATCTAGGTATGGTACTGAGATATAAATGCCTTTACTATCTATGGTTTACTCATTTATATAGGCATATTGATTAACCTGAATTTTAATGCTGCACTTGTATATAAACTTCTTATTTGGTTGTGAAACATGCTTTGCTGGTTGTGAAACATGCTTTGCCAGGCCTTTATTGTATTACAATGATGACAATGTTGAAAAGTTGCTCCATCCTGTTTAGGTCTCTTATATCTGATCTGGTTCCATAGAATCTGTATTTTCCCCAAGAATGTTGTATGTAGATTGTTGGTGATACATATATGCATACAGTATATAAATGAAGTTCTGCTTTGATGATAACAGCTGTGATTTCGATTGATCTGTTTTTAAATCTCAGTAGAAGCATTTCTTTGATTCTTTATTTTATTGCTGTATTTTGTTTGCTTCCAGTGAACCCCAGGCATTGTGTTATGTTGAGACAGCCAACCTTGATGGTGAGACTAATTTGAAAATTCGCCAGGGTTTACCACAGACAGCACACCTTTTGGAGGCACGAGACCTTATGAATCTCTCTGGCAAAGTTGAGTGTGAGGCACCCAACAGATTCCTTTATCAGTTTACTGGCAACCTGAAGGAAACAAGTCGCCCGTAAGTACACAAGTGGTTAATTTCATTTGTGATGCCATTGTACAGAGGCATATTTATAGAAAAAATGGATACTGAATATTATTGTTTGGTAAGTGTAGGAAGTAAGGTTAGTATTGCACTAAATTGTAATGGTAATGTAGCTGGTTTACATATTAAGTGATATTAAAAGTCAAGATAGAATTTATGGTTCTTAATAGATCAGCCTCTCCCCCTTTCTCCATCACAAGTGGTGCCCCTCAAAGTCCTGTCATGTCTCCTAGTCTTTTTCTCCTTTTTATCAATGATTTTCTTTATTCTACAAATAACCAAATGCACTCATATGCTGATGACTCAGTACTGCATTCTTCCACATCCTTCAATTGTGCTGCTTCTTGTCTCACTTGATCTGCATCTTGTCTTGACTAGGACATGGTATCTCAGTGGGGTAGACAAAATCTGGTCAAGATGAATACTTCTAAGACCCAGTTTTTCTGCCCATCTCTGTATCAAAAATTCATCTCAACTTTCTCCTTCGCCAGTTCTGTAATTCCACCTCTTGGCTCAGTTGACACACTTAGTATTTACTGTAACATCCACTCTATCTTTGAAACTCCACATTACGAAAATAGCTAAGTCTTCCTCTTATAGTTAAAAAAGAATACTTGTTCAGATCTTAGTATGATAGATGATATTTAAGAAACATAAATGATCAATGGTATAGCAGCTGTGTTTTTCAACTTACAGATGAGCAGCAAAATTTTAGTGTATTTGAATTTTCAGGGATCATCTTGTACTCCTATACTTTGATTTTAGTTTAAGATAAAAGAATGTGGATTTCTTATGGAAGTGACGTGATAATTCTCTGGCATTTCCCTTACAGAGCTATTCCACTGTGCCCAGACCAAGTGCTGCTGCGTGGGGCCAAGCTGCAAAACACAAACTGGGTATTTGGAATGGTGATGTACACTGGTCATGAAACCAAACTTATGAAGAACTCTGCTACCTCAGCTCCTCTCAAGCGCTCGACAGTAAGTAATAATGAAGTCACCCTTCATGCCCTCTGTGTATGTGTTGTAAGTTCTTTCCTGTAGATGTCCATTTATTTTTCCATAATACTGCACTTTCATTCTCTCTGAATCATGTTTGCCCTTGTTTAAAAGATAATCTTTTATGTTACTGATTTATATATTTTATGTTTTTTTCTCTTAATATTGTGTTACTTATTCTTTAAGTTTTAGTAAAAAGGCAAGTTACCTAGGTGATACAGGCCTGAGACATTTCCTTTCTCTCAGTTAAGGAATTTGGAAATGTTTTCATTAGAAAGAGAAAGAATACTTTTCACATTTTCCTTACTTATCGTACAAGGCAGGAGCAGGGGACTGGAAACCCTCCCCTTCTTGTATTAGTATAGGTAAAAGTTGAAATAGAAGGAGCCAAGTAAGGAGTGCACATGCTCCTAGAAGGCTCAGATTGGGAAATGTGGATATGTGTGGATATAACCAAGATAAGATGAAGATAAGAGTTTGATTGCATGTTATAAGATAGACAGCTAAGGGAAAAGAGTGGTTTGGGAATGTTTTAGGGGTAAAGTTAGGGGTTAGTGTGAAGGTGAGGGCTAAGAAAGGGGTAGTACTTTTGCTGAAGGAAGAGTTGTGGGAATGTGTGAAGGAGTGTAAGGAAGTTAGTACCAGTTTGATGTAGGCAAAAATGAAAATGGATTACAAGAGGTGGATGGTTATTAGTGCTTTTGCACCTGGTCTTTAGAGGGCTGAGGAAGAGAAGTGAATGGAGTGTTTTGTAAGGAGCTGAGTGAATGCATCAGCAGTTTTGTCATGAGAGATCGGTACTAACACGTATGGTTTGAACGCAAAAGTGGGTAGTACTCAGGGATGTTCAAAGAAATGTTGAACAGCTTATGGAGTTGTGTACTGAGAAAAGGACTAGTGATTAGGAATACTTTGTTTAAAAGAGGGAGATAAATAAGTGAAGTGTGGAAGAGTAGGAAAGATGGATAGCAGGCATTTTTGGAATACATAGAAATGACGGGTGTAAAAGAGAGGCTCTTGGATGTGATTGTGCCGAGAGGGGCAGCTAGTGGGAGATTTGATCACAGTTTGGTGGAGGTAAAGGTGAAAATTTGTAACAGACTTCAGGAGAAGAGGAAATGATATGGATGAAAAGTTGCTGAAAGTAAGTGAGCTTGAGCTTGGAAAAGAGGTTTGTGTGAAGAAATGATAGGAGAGACTGAGTGTAGAATGGCAAGAAATGAGAGTAAATGAAGCTAGGGGAGTCGGTGAGGAATGGGACGTATTTAAGGAAGCAGTTCCAACATGTGTTAGGAAAATGCGTTGCATTCAGAAGGTGGGAGGTGTGCAAGTGAGAAATGGTAGTGAGAGATGGATGATGAACTTCAGTTGCTAGTAAAAGAGGAAAGAGGTTAATGGGCATTAATTACATGATAGGAATGTAGGTGATTATGTTGCATACAAGAGAAGCAGCAGGAGGTAAAGAGGAAGGTGCAGGAGCTGAAAAAGTGGGTTATTTAGGGTGGAGTGAATGAGTATCAGCAAATTTGATAAGTATATTTCTTAATGCACTGTTCTCATTGATGTTGATTTTTTTTCTTAACTAATCCTGCTACAACTGAGTGATTTGTGTATGTGAAATACAGTGTTTATATTTGTGTAAAAAGCACCATATCATCATTTCAGGTGGACAAGCAGACGAATAACCTGATCATCCTGTTGTTCTTCTTGCTGATTGTCCTCTGCCTCATTATGGCTGTGTGCAACTCTCAGTGGAATGCTAATCTCCACTGGTACCTCTCCCTTGATGGTATGTTCTGACACCTTACAGTACGCAATCCCAGGTGTAACATGAAAAAGACATTGTCCCCTGCTCTGATGCAAAATGCCACTTTGAACATTTGATAAGCTTTTCTTTCTGATGCTAGCCAAGGTGTATCATACCTTGTGTTGTTTCTCCTGTATTATTTATTTCAGAAACTGTTTTCAGTATTTTTTATTATTGGAATGATTCTGGAACTTAGTTTAGTTTCACGTCAAAGTTGAAGTGAAATTAACCTGTTAAAGTAGAGTAAGCATGCATTATGCTGCCTGGTTGCATTCTGTGATGAATATTATAAGTTTAGGAAATTTGTTGTTTTATCATCCAGGCTTGGTGCCCAATTGGAAAATGGTTTCCAGCAGACTTAATAAAAGGTCATTAGGGTATACCCATCATTATGCAATATGTTCCATTGCTCAATCATTTACAACCCAACCTGCTTTGCTAGCACCCACGCACATCTAAGTGCAGTCCTAAAGCAGTCATTTAGTCTTTATCAGTTCTGTTCTAAACATCTTGTATTTGTCATATGATTTGTTTTTTTACTGATCAGCATGGTACAGGCCATCTTAGGTGAAAAGAAAAAAGTATGAGAAAACAATGTAGAGATTAGTCAGAGCATCATGGATGTTTGCAGAACTGACTCATAATGTTAGAAAGATTGTAAAGGGAAAGAGGATAAGAATTCCATAGCTTATCTGTGTGAGGGAAGAAGGTATCAAAGCGGTTAATCCTCGAGTGGCCAATCTCCGCGCAGAAACTGACAGAAGCAGCAGCCAGACTTGGTACAGAGAGAAAGAGAGAGCAGCAGTATTGTGAAGAGAGATGATTCAGGAAAATTAATGAGGTGGAAGGCCTTTGATTCTGCTCTTGTTAATAAAGAGGTTGAGGAAGTCATCCCAGACATGTGGACAGTACTTTGCTCTTGGGTGAATAAGACCCATGTAGAGATGAAATAGCTGATAACAAGAAAAGTACAGCACCAGTATAACATCCCTAGCATTTAGGAACAGACTTTGTGAAAGTAGTAGTCAAAATATACTTTTGGAGTAATTTTTTCATTGTTATATGATTTCTTTGATAATGTAAGGTTAGATAAATTTTTTGAATTGTGTTTTTAGAAAAGGAAAACCTAGTGCTTGGAAAGGTGTCTGGTTAATAGAGTTGAAAGGGATGTATTATGCTTTGGTTGGTTTAGAATCATAATTTACTTCTACAATTCAGGCATTTGGCCCTAGGTTTAACTTGGAATGACTTAGATTAAATCTAGCTCATTGTTCTTGTATGTTGGGTTATGTTTTCAAGGTTCACTTAAATGTAATCATGTTTAGATAGCCTGAGATTCCAACAATGTGCTGAAATTTGTAAAGTTTACATATTTGTCCTCCTGCATTAATGCTAGGAACAGTGCATTGAATATGTAGATTGATTACTAGAATTGGATATATCTGTCATTGATTAGTAATATATGTATTTTCCTTGCATATAGCTTTTTTTTTATGTGGTGATCCATGATAATCTTTATAAATCTGTCATACTTGAAAATTCATTACTTAAAGGTTTTTTGGTACTTTTCATTTTGAATGTCTCTTGTTTGGTTTGTTGCAATACCTAGATTTTTTTTTGTACTTTTTGTACATGATCTCATTTTTGGTTTGTTGTAGTACCTACATCCTCCCATTTCACTCAAGTCTGATAGTTTGATTATCTTTTTCATATTCTGTTCATCCTTAATTCTGCAATGATACTCATCACCTTCTCAGGTACTTCCCTGTCCCCTACGGACTTGCTTTTTTCTTGCTCATCATGCTTGCCTGACATTAGATTCTCTTTCTGTGTGTGATTACTTGATATTACCTGATAGTAAAATTTTCTTGTTTCAGATCTGAGTGTGTTCAACTTTGGCATTAACTTCATTACATTTATCATCCTCTTCAACAATCTTATTCCCATTTCCCTCCAAGTGACACTAGAAGTCGTTAGATTTATCCAGGTGAGTCCACATTACATCATTGCTAAAGTCAGGTCCAGTTAATTGTCCTAGGTTTTTGATCCAGGTTTTGTATTCACTTTTTCACTGTCTATTATTATTCATTCCTTTTTTAATTCTTAGAGTATCCATCTTCCATTTTCCAGACTTATTTTCTGTATTTGACAAATCTTGAAGTATACATGTTTGATAGTGAAGTCCAGTCAGCTAGATCCTGATGCAGAAAGCCCTACTACCCCTCCAGTGTCAGCATTCATATATCATGGCTTGTATACCTTAAACTGCCGTAATCATCAATTCATAATTTAGCATTAAATTGTGCATCATCAGCTGATGATGAATTGGTGTCCACTTTCATTAGAATTCCCAGTTGTTTGATTCTTCTACTCATCCTTAAGAGTCATTAACAATTTTCCATCATAGATGGAAAATAATCACATGCACCAGCCACCCATATACATCATAAAAGGTGTACATTATGCAATCTCCCACTCTTTCTCACCAAATGAAAAAACTACTAGAGTAAATTTATTTAGTTTTAAAGTATATAAACAATTAACTTAGTATTATTGCTTATATTTTTAGGATTTGGTTATTTATAATTTTGCCTGTAGTTATTTATTCATGTAAAAGTTTTGTGTACGTGTACGTGTAGGAAGAGAGGAAAGTGATTGGTTCTCAGTGAATGTAGGTTTGCGGCAGGGGTGTGTGATGTCTCCATGGTTGTTTAATTTGTTTATGGATGGGGTTGTTAGGGAGGTAAATGCAAGAGTTTTGGAAAGAGGGGCAAGTATGAAGTCTGTTGGGGATGAGAGAGCTTGGGAAGTGAGTCAGTTGTTGTTCGCTGATGATACAGCGCTGGTGGCTGATTCATGTGAGAAACTGCAGAAGCTGGTGACTGAGTTTGGTAAAGTGTGTGGAAGAAGAAAGTTAAGAGTAAATGTGAATAAGAGCAAGGTTATTAGGTACAGTAGGGTTGAGGGTCAAGTCAATTGGGAGGTGAGTTTGAATGGAGAAAAACTGGAGGAAGTGAAGTGTGTTAGATATCTGGGAGTGGATCTGGCAGCGGATGGAACCATGGAAGCGGAAGTGGATCATAGGGTGGGGGAGGGGGCGAAAATTCTGGGGGCCTTGAAGAATGTGTGGAAGTCGAGAACATTATCTCGGAAAGCAAAAATGGGTATGTTTGAAGGAATAGTGGTTCCAACAATGTTGTATGGTTGCGAGGCTTGGGCTATGGATAGAGTTGTGCGCAGGAGGATGGATGTGCTGGAAATGAGATGTTTGAGGACAATGTGTGGTGTGAGGTGGTTTGATCGAGTGAGTAACGTAAGGGTAAGAGAGATGTGTGGAAATAAAAAGAGCGTGGTTGAGAGAGCAGAAGAGGGTGTTTTGAAGTGGTTTGGGCACATGGAGAGGATGAGTGAGGAAAGATTGACCAAGAGGATATATGTGTCGGAGGTGGAGGGAACAAGGAGAAGAGGGAGACCAAATTGGAGGTGGAAAGATGGAGTGAAAAAGATTTTGTGTGATTGGGGCCTGAACATGCAGGAGGGTGAAAGGAGGGCAAGGAATAGAGTGAATTGGAGCGATGTGGTATACCGGGGTTGACGTGCTGTCAGTGGAGTGAATCAAGGCATGTGAAGCGTCTGGGGTAAGCTATGGAAAGCTGTGTAGGTATGTATATTTGCGTGTGTGGACGTATGTATATACATGTGTATGGGGGGGGTTGGGCCATTTCTTTCGTCTGTTTCCTTGCGCTACCTCGCAAACGCGGGAGACAGCGACAAAGTATAATAAAAAAAATAAAAAAAAAATAAAAAGTTTTGTGTAAATAGATAATTAAAATTACATAGAAAATATATATGTGTGTGTAATCATAGTATGTATGATATAAAGTAAGATGAAGGAGTAACCATAAAATGTGTATTGTGCTTAGATATATATAGATGTGAGGAAGGTTGGCTGAATAAGAAATGATGGGATAAGAAAGAGGTGAGGCAATAAGAAGATTATGTGCAAGAGAGCTGAAGGCATATGCTGAAATGTTTTGTACATATGGAGAGGATGATTAAGAGGATATGCATGTCAGAAGT
Source organism: Panulirus ornatus (assembly GCF_036320965.1). Taxonomy (NCBI): domain Eukaryota; kingdom Metazoa; phylum Arthropoda; class Malacostraca; order Decapoda; family Palinuridae; genus Panulirus; species Panulirus ornatus. The sequence continues at coordinate 27,407,006 of NC_092225.1, read as the reverse complement.
GGAGGGAACAAGGAAAAGGGTAAAACTAAGAAGGGTTGGAAGAATGGTGTGAAAGATGCCTTGAGGGATCAAGGATGGAACATGCAGAAGGGTGTTAGGCATGCAAGGAATAGGGTACAGTGGAGTGATGTGGTATACAGGGGATGACTTTATTGTCACTGGGCTGAACCAGGACATAAGAACTGGTCAGGAGAAACAATGGAAGTGTGTCTGTTGCTTGTTTATGGATAGGGACTGTGGTTTCAGGCCATGCATTATACAAGACAGTTAGAGAGTGGGTGCAAGTAAATGAGGCCTCACAAACAAAAGAAACAATGAACATGCATGGGGAAAAATTTTACTCTTCCAAAAGATGGAACAGAGAAGGGGGCCAAGTGAGGATTTTCCCTCTAAGGCTTATCCCTCTGTTCTTGATGCTGCCTCGCTGATGTGGGAAATGGTGAATATGTATGAAAAAATATACCTGTCCATGAGTTAGGGGTGAAGGAATTCTCCTGTATTCCTGCATGTTGTTGAAGGTGGCTAAGAGGGGCTGGAATTTTAGCAACATTATTACCAAGGGATCATATCACTGATATCATTCGTCTTGCAAGCTTGTCACAACTTAAAAAATTATGACATAACTTGAGGGTAAAGATCTTTTACAGACCTGTAGCACTTCGGTAACAACGTGTGGGATGCTACAGGAAGTGTGCATGGATATATATCATCTTGAGACAGAGGCAGCCTGTTCAAGAATTTTAACTATGTACATACAGGTAAAAAAAATGATAACGGAAAAAAATGCTGGTTATGTGAATTGATTGCAGCTAAAGGGCTAGCACTTTGATTGAATGTGTAAAAGTATATTGTCTGGATAGGAAGAATGGATCCTGCCATTTATCGTTGTCATATGATTTGTTCTAGATGCTTGGTGTGCAGTTTTGGTCTTACACTTTTCTGAAATTGGCTCTCGTATATTCATTCCAGTGAGAAATATAAGTTAATGCTAGAAATCTTTGTGTTGAGGATCTGATAATTCAGAAAAATTTTCCAGTTTTACTACAGGAAAATTCTAATGTTTTATTTAGAAATGCTGATCATTGCATTGATTAAATGGAAGGGCATATGTGACTGCCCGTCTGAGAAGGTGGAGGATACTGCCTTTGGGAACAAGAAGGTAAGAGATGCCTTATTGTGGCAGGCATTTTGTGTAATTATGTAACAGTTGCCATGTCACACTTCATATTATTATTATTTTTATTTTTTATGTCTTTGAGATACTTAAATCTGCAAGCAGATAGAAGCAAATTGTGGGACACCCTTCTGTTACACTTGTCTCTTTTGCTCATTGTTCTTTAGAATTTTCAAAACTGAATAAATATGTGGCACAAATTTCTGAAGTATTAGGGTGCTATTTAATGGCACATTTTAGTACCTTAGTTGTTGTTTTTAAATTTGGTTCAGAACTAGCTAACTCACTGAAGGCAGTTGTACGAGGCATTTCTTGGCCACAAATGATATAATTCAGAATTCCTTTAAGGGGCAATTCCAGATTCACAGTTGATAGTATAGCTGATAGTTCATGTAATCAGTAGTCCTTGCAGAATGCTTCTGTCCAGTTGCGGAATTGTGTCTCAGAATAAATCTTTGTTTGTGTAGATGTTAGTGTCCCAGACTTAGCTGGTGTTCAACAGGCAGGTTTCATCAACAATGATATCAATATGTGGTATGAGGAAAATGATGTGTGGGCCATGGCAAGAACCTCTAACTTGAATGAAGAACTTGGCATGATCAAGTATGTCCTCTCTGACAAGACTGGCACGTTAACCCGCAATGTCATGGAGTTTAAGCGTTGCACCATAGGTGGATCAATCTATAGCATGGATGATGGAAGGTAAGCTGCCCATATAATACAATGAAAATATGAACCTTCATGAATATATCCTCACGATGTATATTTTGAGATTTGTCCAAAAAGCCTTTCACCACCTTCAAGTACAGTGGATTATGTACACTAAATGTATCGACAGTTTAGCTAGTTTTAGGAGCTTACTTCTCAGCATGATTATATGTTGTTCTTAGCATTTGCTACCACTTTTTTTTTTTGCTTATTTCACACAGTTGTGTTCATTCAGTTTTCATTTCTCTCCAGTCTTTGGAGTTATCTGTCACATATTTCCTCAGATGTTCTTGTCTGATTCCACCTTTAGCTTGTAGCGAGAGGCAGTTCCGTATTAAATCACACAGAGTCACTAATTAACTTTTCTGACTATACCCTCACTTTATGCACAGCTGTATTTCATATATCTGACCTCCCTTCACAGCTTGCACTGCTGTATTATTTATATATCCCTTACCTTATTTGATCCTGTTGTTATTTAACATGATTAACAGTGTACAGATATGCTCTTCTTGCATGTATTTCATTTAGTAACACATTGTGGTAAATGGTGTAATATACAGGTATCTGATCTTGAATTCAGAATGCTTGGGACCTAAGCCATTCTTGATTTTGGAATTTTCTGTGTTTTGGATTGTTTGGTGTGGCATATACAGTTGATATAAGCAATGTATGAGATGCACGCATTCCCATATGATGACAGGGTTATGTTGACACAAAACCTGTTATAGTATGAATCATCATTATATGAAGATTGAAGCCCAATGAATGAATATGCTCCTGAGCATTAATTTTTCATATCTAACTTAATGAAACAATACACATGAAACAGTTTTATCTATCTATCGTCTTATTTCTCTGATACCTGTTCCAGTTGGATCTCCCTCAAAGAGGTGGCCACGGCAACAGTCACCATACTAGAGAAATCTAGCTTTGCTTCTTATCCTTTAGTGCCTCACCCTTAACAGGCCACTGGCAGAGGGCAAGTCTTGTGCAGTGTTTGCAGAGGCTCTTACCTAATGTTCCTAATGACTACTTCTATCTAATGCTCCTACCTTCTACTTTTTCCTAATGTTTCCACCTAATGCTCCTGCCTAAATGTTCTTACCTATTAATTCTATTTACTCTCCTACCATTTTGCCATAAGGCAGGGCTAACACATAGTGCTCACTGCAGAAAAATCTAGAATTACAAAGAATGAGCTGCATGAGTTAAGTGTTGTCAAGTGTTACAATAACAAGGAGAGATTGTATGTTTGTGGACTGAATGCCCGTAGTTCACATGTTAGTAAGGTAGAAAGAAAAGACAACTACCAGGGTTAGAGAAGTGGAACTTGACAACCACTAAGCAGATGTCAATCACCCTTCTGATATCCAGGCTGGTAATACTGGTAAAATACCTCCCTGGTTGTTGGCTGCCTACCAGCTACTACCTACTACATGCAGCAGTTAAGCCTAAATACTTTTTAGATTTATTGATTTAGACGATATTTAATGAAAACTTACCAAAATGTGGTGATGGGGCTTGAGAAGCTGTTGGATATGGTCTGTCTCATTTTTTTTATCCTTTTTCTTCATAATTATTGGGGCAAAAAACCCTGTTCACTTGATTTCTAGTTTCCCAGAGGAGTGTACCTGCACTGTAAATTGATAGATAGAATTTAATTATTTATTTTGACATTTTGTATGCAGCATGCAGTTTTCTAGATATCTTTCATTGTAACCATTATTCAGCATGCAGTTTTGTAAATATCTTTCTTCTTGATTATGTCATACCTTTCCCTCTTCTTGTTGAAACTTTTGCATCATATGCACGTTATAAAGTTGATTCCTTTTCCTACTTACATTCTTGCTCTGTAGTGAGTATCTTAGCAGTATTGAACACCAATGATTCTTAGAACTGTTCTCATGCCATCTGTACTAGCTTGCTCTTACTTGAAGCTGTACTTGCAGCTGTGGAGAGCTTCTCCTTTAATTCTGAATAAAAAGATGGAATTATTCATCTTATGTTTATGTACCATCTCCATTCTTTAAAACACCACACTTTCTTTTGTTTTATTTATCCTTTCACTGCATAAACCTTGTCTTTTGATACAGATCTCATTCTTTTATGGTGATTAACTGCTGCTCCATTTAGCTCCCCTTCATTCCCTTCTTTCACCAGAAATATTTTGTTGACTCATATGACAGTGATTATTACTTTTGACATGTTGGATCATGGCTGTACTGTATTAGCAGTTACATTATGTTGTGTGACTTAAACATCTGCATTTATATGAAATTATGTAACTTTGATCAATGGCTGAAATATGTATAGAGCACCCCATGAAGGCAGCATAAATCATAGGTTAATAATTGATTTTATTTTCAGTAATGAAAATGAGTATAATTATTCTTGTAGTGAGAGATGCTGTGATTATACACTTTTTTATATAGATTGCTGAACTTAAGAGCTCCATAATTGTCCACAGTGGACAGGAACTGATTATGATGATGGAGAGTGGAGGCGCAGGAGCGGCTGTAGCACGTCAATTCCTCACCATGCTAGCAGTGTGCCACACTGTCATTCCAGATAGAGATGAAAGCCGGGGGGATGGCAGCATCATATATCATGCAGCTTCACCAGGTAGTGTGTTAGCAATGTATCTATCTATATATCTATATCTCTGACATCTGTTCCCTCCCATTTAGTGGTGGCTTTGGCAAAAGAGTCTTCAGATATCCTGTCCTTACATGCCTCCCTTGCATACACTATTCCTCTCATGTCGCAGGTGGTTTTTATCGCACTAATCCCTTTAATTGTATTATCACACACTCTCCTTATGGACTCCTCATCTTGCAGTCTTTCCACATGCAGAAACCACCTCAAAAATATACTTTCACCCTCTCTGCCACTCCACAGTTCATTCCCTTTGCATTCCCTGCCATGCCACATTCTCATTCCCGGCATTTCTTTCTTCATTCCGTCAGGTTGTACCAAATGCTCCATTCAAATAGCTCATTTCCAGAGCCTGGATTTACTGTGGTGCCCCTTAATTCTTTCTTTGCTTTACTACTTACACCTCAACCCTTCATTATTTTACTAAGGGACCCAGTGACTCTTCTACGCTGTACTGCTCTCCGTTAGTATCTCCTTCTACCTCACCAAACCTGCCCATGATAGCTACTAAATACTTGAATATTGTCACCTCGTCCAGTCTTTCTCCCCCGTGTCTATAACTCTGTCGTTGTTGATTGTACTAGTGAGAATATAGTAGCCACCTTGCTTTTGTTAGTAGTGGTTGTTGTGCCTACCTGAAGGTAATGTTGCAAACTGTCAGTGACCTAGTGGTATTTGTGCCTGTGTGAATTTGTTTCACTTAAGTTAACAGGACTAATTTTTCACTTTTGAGTTTATGAATTCAACACATTTTTAATTTTTTTCAGCCTATTATCAAGTTATTGTGTATTTTGGCAGATGAGAGAGCATTAGTTGAAGGCGCTCGAGAACTTGGCTTTGTGTTTGAAACACGTACTCCAGAATATGCAATTGTTGATGTGTTAGGAACAAAAGAGAAGTTTGAAGTCCTCAATGTGCTGGAGTTTACTTCTGCACGTAAACGGATGAGTGTTATTGTGAAGACTCCGCAGGGCCAAATCAAATTATACTGTAAAGGGGCTGATACGGTAGGTGGTATTTTGTTTTACTTTGTAGTGCAATTTGTTTAAGAGTATTTGGATGAATTGGCTGATGAAAGTTGGAATGACCTGTAATCATTAGGGCTGTATACAAGTGACTAAGGGGCTTGTGTATTTGTGTATTTACATTTTTGTGTATAGAGAGTTCTAGAGATATGTAAGACATATGGGTTAGGATTAGGTTCATGTGCATTTGAATGTCGTCGGAAAAGCTGAGTGCAATCAAATGTTTGTAATTCCTTTTCAAGTTTATTTTCTATTTCTTTTTCATGGTTTATCTCATTACCATGATTCATTAGATTACAGTGAACCCTTTCTATGTCCGACTAATTAAGGGGAAACTTGGTCTGATAAGGCCTTTTTTTCTGATATGTCTTGTTATTTTTTTTATATCAGACAATTGGGTATGTTAGACTTTTAGTCTGGGGAATGTTAAGATAGTCCGAAGTGGCCACATTGGTCGGACACTCAGTAGATGGTGCAGTACGGACCTGTAAATATATGTATATGGACCCAGTATGTAAAGTAATATAACAGTCCAGTACTGTGGTGCTATGAGTTTTATGAAAAGAAACTATTGTCATCACCAGAGCAGTTGGTGGTACATTTGCACTGTGCCAGTACAGGGCTTTAATGCTTGCCAGGCTAAAAGTGTACTTTATAAAGTTGGGGTGGCTACTGGTGGCCTCTAACGGCTTTAAAGTGGCCTTAAAGGCCAGTGTTTGTAGCCTAAAGCCAGATGCAGACTCGGAAGCACCAACAGAAACAGTTCTGATGTGAAAATGGTATGCTCAAACACTTCAGATTATTTATAGAATAGTTGGGTTACCCAGGGCTGTACAGAAAAAATTGCTTTTATAAGAAATGCTGTACATGAAAATGGTCATTATTGGTTTCAAATGGCTTGTTGGAAAATTGAAATGTGTGGTCACTTCTAAGTTGAAGAACAAGTTCAATGGAGCTGTAGTAATTTAGAACCCTGAAAGATGGCCTTTAAGGCAAGGCTGTGGTACCCTTAGATCCTGCCTCTGATCCTTCATTATAGTTTGAGGCTGCTAGGCTACCTAATTTGAATGATTGCAGTGAACTAATTATAATCTGTAAGGCCAGGGTGACCTTTAGTAGTCTCATAATGGCCCTCAGGGCCAAATTGCTGCAGATTCATACCTTGCTCAGATTCTGAAGTACTTACATCCAAAATCTGGGGCTTCTAGGTAATACATGTAACTGTAAAAAGTCTTTACTGTGAAAGCTAGCATTTGTTGGTCTTTAAGGCCAGGCTCTTTTACCCTTAGATGCTGCCTTTGATCATGAGATACATTTATTATGATATGAGGCTGTATTTTGAATGATTGCAGTGAAATAAGTGTAACCTGTAAGGCTAAGGTAGCATTTGGTGACCTAGAAATGGCCTTTTTGGCCAGTGTAATGAGGTTTATGTCCTGGCTCAGTTCCAAAATGCCTATATGCAAAATTTTGGGCCTTTATGTGCTATATGAACATTTAGTATGTCTAAACCTAGAAAGATGGCCTTTTTTGGCCTTTAAGAGCCTTGAAAGATGACATTTATTGGTCTTTAAGGCCAGGCTTTAGTACCCATGGATCCTACCTCGGGTTCTGAGGTGCCATCATTGTCATTTAAGGCTTCTAGGTCACCTATTTTGAATGAGTACAGTGAACTAATATTATGTAATCTATAAAGATGCAGCCTTTAGTAGCTTTCAAAGTACATTTAAAACTGACGAGTGGTAGCCTAAAACCTGGCCCAGATTCTGAAGTACTTATACCTAAAATCTGGGCCTCGAGGTGGTAAAGTTTGACTGTGAAAGGGTTATGCACAGACATCTAGCCTCAGTAGACCCAAAAACACATTAATGTACAGAAGCTTGAAAAAATTTATATATTTTTTTTTTTTTTTAGCTGAAATGGCACAGGGAATTAGAGGCCCTAATTAAGGCCTTCCCATTAACACCACTGGCAGAAGGCAACTCTGGCACAGTGTTTCCAGAAGCTGCTACCTAATGTTCCCTCCAACTTCTTCCACCTAATGTTCCAGCCTACTACATTTATATGAAAATGGCCTTTGTTGGTTTCAAATGGCCTTCTAAGGTCTACTGATGAAAAATATAGAGGTTTGGTAATTTCTCAGTTCATTGAATGCTACGGATTTGTAGTAACTTTAGCCTTTCTTGGCCCTTGGATTCCGCCATTGATCCTGAGGTACCTTCATTATGAGGCTTTTGTCTCCCCATGGCAAGATCCTTATTATATTCTTTATCTGCCAGACATACTCTGGTTATTGTATGTTTAATGAAAATTTTTTTTCACTTTTCATTTAGACTTAGTAGATGTTAGTAAAATTTGCACATATTCATTGCAGGTCATTTGTGAACGCTTAGGTGATAATCAACAGTTCCGTGACTTAACTGTGAGACATTTGGAGGAGTTTGCAGGGGAGGGTCTACGAACACTTTGCTATGCTGTTGCAGATATATCTCCTGAGTTTTATGAGGTATGTTTTCATTGTTAAATCAAAGTGTACTATGATAATCTACAAGTTTTTGGTAGGTTGGTAGGCCTTGGTAATTCATGAAATGATATACATGTAGGAAAATGTAAGGTATGCGCAAAGTGAAGTGAATTGGAATGATGTGGTATTCAGGGGACAACAGGCTGTCAGTGGACTGAACCAGTGCATAGGAAGTGTTTGGGGGAAAGGTCTGTAGGGCCTGGTTGTGGATAAGGGGCTGTGGTTTTGGTGCACTTCCAGGCTTCACAGACCTTTTTATGGTTTACCCCAGCTGCTTTCTCACTTAATTTCAATCATTAATTAAAGTACTGTACAGGAAGATTTTCCATTGTTGTGAGTTGCTTATTTGATAATGAAATTTGACACTTGAAAACTTTTGTGTTACTTTTCAGGAGTGGAAAAATACTTTTTATAAGGCAAGCACAGCACTGCAATTCAGAGAAAGAAAGTTAGAAGATGCAGCCCAGCTCATAGAAAACAATCTAACCTTATTAGGAGCTACTGCAATAGAAGATAAACTTCAAGATGAGGTAAGCATTAGTTTTGGGGTATTAAATGAATTTGGGTAGATATTACTTTCTTCTTTTCTTTCAAACTTGTATGCAGTTTTCAGCTTCAGCAAGGTAGCAATAGGAACAGATGAAGAAAAGGCCCCATTTGCTTAGTATATTACTTTAGAAATTTAAATCAGGTGTAGGGAATAGCGAGAGGGATTATGGGCATAGATATCTATGGTAGGTGAGAAATGTAGGTTTTGAAGGTTAGAAAACCTTTTCTCTCAAGGGTGGTGACCCACAAGTATAATTTCCTATTTTTCTTGTCCTGCCCATCCTTCCCCTCTTTTGAAAATCTTTCTGTGTACCTTTTGTGATCTGTAGGTTTCTTGCTGTATTCTGTTAATTGTGAACTTGAATGGCTGGGAGCAGTTAGTTTGGTAATATCAATCTGATGGCTGTCACTGAGTGGCTGAGAGTGAACCTGTTTAATGAGGATAACAATATGTTTATCTGAGGCTCATCTGATAAGGATGCGCAAATGAGAGCTTCCTTACCAGTTTTATGAGGGTAGAAATAATCCCAACCCTACTGTTCCTCAAGGAATATCTCATTGCTTGTGGGACACTGCTTCAGAGGGAAAAGATTTTAAGTGTTTAAAACCTATGTATCTTAACTGAATTGGTCTGGACCAAAATGCACCATTTTATCCTAACATTAGGAAAGAATTTTCATAGAACTGTGTCTCTTTGCACACCTAGCACAGGTTCAAGTGAACCTAGGTATCTTAGATTTTAGTATTGCCTCCTATCAAAATGGAAAAACCACGTTAGTTAGGATTTACTGTTCTTTGAGTAATTTGGTACTGGAATATTGAGAGTCTATATAGAAGAATAACATAGGTATGAAATAGTTAAAGGAACTGAATTTTGCCATCAACATTGTACTCAGTAACTTAATGCAGGTACCAGAGACCATAGCAGCACTGCTCAAGGCAGGGATCCATGTTTGGGTCCTGACTGGAGACAAACAAGAGACAGCAATAAACATTGGTCATTCATGCCACTTATTGAACCAAGGGATGCCTCTCATCATACTGAACACTGAATCTCTGGATGTAAGTACTCTGTCATGACTGTTTTACATAGATCTGTGCTTTTGATAATTTTGTTGCCTCTCTTACTTGGCTTTTGACTGTTTTATTTTATTATCAAAATGTCTGATAGTATTAGCAGAATTGTATCTTATAGGTAATAACTAGTGATGTCTCATCATACTCAAGACTGATTATCTCAAGGTAAATTATTATAGATTTGTGTAGTACTCAACTCAAAATCTCAATGTGTATTATGATGCCTACCACCTTTAAGTTAGTATGAAATTTCTATGTACATATGTAACGATGCCATTTATCTACCTCTCAATAAAGATATTGTAATGACCCTCTTTGTAGCAGTGGTAACAATACTGCCTCAGAAAATTGAGCTCTCTATCCTTTTTAACTATCCTGTAGGGTTGAGGCTAAGTACACCAGTTAGGAAATATTGCACACAAAAGATGCATGTCATCATGAACATAAGAAACATGCCTACATCCACTTTTGACAGGAGATGCAGGTTTGTAAGGAAGTGTGGATTGCGAGGGAAACATATGACGAGTGTAAGAGGATGGAAGCTATAAATTCTTTCTGGAATGGAAAGTTAGACATTATATTCGTGTGACACAGTGTAAGAGTTAGTGAAAGACCTTAAAATGGAATGAAGTATAGACTGGAATCAGGCTTGCAAGATGATACGGCTGTTAATGTAAGAGAGGCTACAGGAATGTTAATGAAGGATGAGAGATATGTAAAGTTTTTGGTTGATTACAAGTGTGTGAGTTCATGGTAATCAGCTGCAAGATATGAACATGAAAGGTGGCATATCCATCATATAATGATAAAGAAAAGGAGAAAAAGAAATTGAAAGAGCGGTGGAGGATGTAGATCCGGGATAGAATGTTTGTATAATTAATGACTTGAATGAATGGGTGGGGGACAGAGCAATAGGTAGGGCCCTAGAGTGAATTATGATAGTAAAAGAAAATGTATGTGAATTAATATGTATATGAATTAATAATTTGCTGACATTTCTATCTTCAGAGACTTATGAATATTCCAGTTCAAAGTAATAGGAATGTAGTCACAGTACTCATTTAGACTTTTCATGCTTTTATATCCCCAGTGCTTCACATTTCTAATGTACTAGTGCTACTGAGCCAACACAACAAAGCACTGAACCTCTCTTTCTCTGGTCTTATCAATGTTTTTATAAATGTATTTGATGGATTCTTTGAAAGTATAATCCAATTACTTCAAACTTCAGGGATATTAATTGAAATGAATGTTACGAAACCTCATTGAACATATTTGTGGGGATATCTAGGGATAGCTAAGAAGTGGCATTGGAAGTCACTACTTATGTATGCTCTTTTGCTCTTGCCACCCCTTTGAGGCAGTTCATAAAAGGAATGGATGTCAGAGATGTAGATAGATAGCGTAGATAACTAGACTGGGCTATATGATGATGGTCTTAAGTAATATTTGATCACATTTATGATTATGTTTGTTTCACAGTTATCTTTTTTTTCTTCCAGGAAACTAGGGATGCTATTAACCGCCATGTGGTTGAATTTGGTGAGCAGCTAAAAAGAGAAAATGAAGCTGCATTGATTATTGATGGAAAAACACTTATTTATGCCCTCACTCCTGATTTAAGGAAAGATTTCTTAGATTTGTGTATATCTTGCAAGAGTGTGATTTGCTGCAGGGTGTCACCAAGTCAAAAGGCTGAAGTAAGTTTCATTCTTTTATCTATCCTCCTATTTCTAATTACAGGTACTTCTCTTTTTAAATGGGAATATTTTCCTGGAAAGTGGCATTCAAAGCAAAATTGCTTAAATCAAATAATGATTTCAGTGGAAAAAATAGAGATGTGTTGACACACACACACTCACACACACACTCACAAAGAATATTTTATTTATTTATTTATTTTACTTAATCGCCGTCTCCCGGGTTAGCGAGGTAGCACAAGGAAACAGACGAGGAATGGCCCAACCCAAGGCTGCATTTGCTGACATTTATTCTTCAGCTGTCATGTGCAGTGCCCTGAGACAGCTTCCTATTCATGACCAGGCCCCATAGACCTTTCCATTGTTTTCCCCTAGCTGCTTCACATGCCATTATTTTGTCTGTTGAAAGCATGTCGCCTCCAGTATACAGTATCGTTATAATTTACTCTGTCCCATTCATGTATTCACCTTCCAGCATGTTCAGCCCCAATCTTTCAAAGTCTTGTGCACTTCATTCTTCCATTTCCAGTTAGTTCCCCCTCTCCTCCTTGTTCCCTACACTTCTGACACGTATATCATCTTTTTCAACCTGTAGAGAGAGAGAAAAGGGTGAAGAATGCATGGAATGGCATATGTGAGGGAGGCATGTAAGGACAAGGATAAAGGGAGACTTTTGCCATGGCCACCTCTTTATGAGAGTTCTTAGAGGGTTTGGGTGCCAAAGATATAGATAGATAGAAAGTCAACCTCTCACTCATTCTCTCTAGATGTTCAGATTATTTTGGCACATCCTCTTCAGGTCTCTCAATCACACTCCTCATATTACCACACCTCTCTTACCATTTTGTTACTTACTCAGTCAAACATTTTCACATTACATATTGTCCTCAAACATTTCATTTCTAACACATCCACCCTCCTCTACACAACCTCATCTCATCTATTACCCATGCCTAAGGCTTAGATCTGTACATTATCATTGGGATTACACCCCTTCTCTGGCATATGTCTGAGTTCCGTTCTGACTGACTTGTCGGACCTCGAAATGGTTGTAAGTTGGACATGTCAGCTTGGCATGTAGAATTTATCATGATTATCTCATTTTTTATTAACCAGCTTTATTATAAGACTTTGTAGTTTCATTTTACCTTTTATTTAAGATTCTTTAGTTCATATTTTATCATTTTTATTTTTCAATTTATATTTTTTTCTGGTCATATGTACGGATGGTCACAAGTCGCATATGTTATGAATAGAGGATCAGGTGTGCTATACTTTCAAATATTGCCATTTTTACCATCTCAGGTAACATCCTCTTTCTACACGTTCCTCAGTGCTCCCAGAGCAAGTGTAGAGACAATTTTACAATTTTCATTGTATTTTCTACTGCTTTTGGAATGCCAGTTATCACTTCAAAACAACAATCTTTCCCCTGTGATGGACTTTTTGGATTGTGTTCACAGATGAAGGGTTACAGCAAGTAATACTGAACATAATTTTAAACCCATTTAGCAGCTTCACCTAATTGCCAACAAGATGATGGTAAAATGTTACATTGGTAAATTTTGCTGTTTACAGGTTGTGGAATTACTTACTCGTGAAACAGGCTCAGTTACTCTTGCCATTGGGGATGGAGCTAATGATGTAGCAATGATTCAGAAAGCCAATGTTGGTGTTGGAATTGCTGGACTTGAAGGTCTTCAGGCTGCCTGTGCATCAGACTATGCTATTGGTCAGGTAAGACAAGCAGAGGAACTTGTCATATATATGTGTATAGTTTTCTACATGTTTGCCATTTCCCACATTAGCTAGATAGCATTAGGAGCAGATGAAGAAATGGTCTTATTTGCTTATATTCACTCTCCAACTGTCTTGTATAATGCATCAAAATCAGAGCCCCCTATCAATAATCATGCCCAACAGATTTTTTCCATGGTTTCCTTAAACAACTTCATATACCCTGGTTCTGTCCAATGACGGTGCATCATCCCATGTAAAGCACATCATTCAACTTTGCAGTATGCAAGAGTACATTATCCCATGTGAAACACATCATTCAAGTTTGCAGTATGCCTTGCATACATTACGTACTACCTGTCTCTTCTTTCTTCTTATATTGGTTGCATCCTCATATTCAGTCACCCCAGCCTGAGCCTTAGATGAGGATGATCACTTTTTTAGGGCCACTCCTGCTGTTGCCCCTCTTAATCACCACCTACAACTCACAGGAAATACATGGGAAGTATTCTCTTTCCCTTATCCTCATTTGAAACAATTGGGGACCCTGAAATTTACAGTATATATTTCTTCTATTTTGCAGTTTCGTTTCCTGGCCAGACTACTGTTTGTACATGGAGCTTGGAACTATAGCCGTTTATGCAAAGTCATCTTATATAGCTTCTACAAGAACATTTGTCTCTATGTCATAGAGCTGTGGTGGGCAGCCATGTCTGGTTGGTCAGGTCAGGTTTTATTCGAGCGATGGAGTATAGCTATGTATAATGTTGTAAGTATATGTCAAGTTTGACAGTTTTGCATGTCCAGTATATCTCATCTCTCTCAAATTGCTTGATTCAATGGAGTTATCATACCATACCACTGGAGTTTACCAGGTACGGTGAATTTTGCTGTAGCCACCTTCTTATAAGAATTCCCAGGGGAAATGGGCATTACAAATATGGATAGATAGATCATCCCATTCCAGTTCCCTTGTCTGAGAAATTCATATATGTTAGCCATCCCTTTCATCAATATAGGTTAATAAGTAAACTTTTTGTTTTAGCTCAGTTACACTTAAGTCCAGATCTTCTAGCATTCTATATCTCCATTTTCACAATTAGCTTTCTTTTACGAAAGAGAAGAACTAATGATACAGACGTGATTTGGCAGTTGTTCTACCTGTATGAAAGTTAGTAGAAATCTTAAACTGTAACATAGTTAGCATGAAAGTAAAGGGTAGCTTAAACCTCTTTTCATGGTATTGTTTATAATTAGTAATCTAATGATATTCAACTTTTTTATTTGATTTTGTGCAATCTAGAATTTATGTTTGGAATTCATTTAACTTTGCATTGATTGTTTCTTGAACCTTTACTGCTTAATAACTTGTCTCTACATTTATGTCTGAATTATACCTGTAGTGTTAAATGTTTTCATAATTGTAGCATATTGGTGAGCTTTTCTGTGTTTGTTTTGTGTCAAAAGATTGTGTGATTTCTCATGTACTTTTTTAGCATTTTTTCTGCCTTATATTTCCTCTGACACCACCTTTGTCTTGATATTTAACCCTTTGATTAAGTCTTGGGGTCAAGAAAGCAGAAAAAGCTCTTGGGTCCTGGGTTTAGGAAAGTGGACATAGCAGAAACAGAGTTTGGACTTTGGAGTTGAGAAAGAAGACACAGAAAAAAGCCATTTTGTTTGGTTTGAGAGTCAGGAAAGAAGACACAGAAGAATCATCTGGGCTAGGCTCTAAGGTCAGGACAAAATACATATAGTAGAAATATCCAGGTTGGATGTTAGGATCATGAAGAGGACACAAGAAGGAAGGTACATACTTGAATCCTGAATCCAGAAAGAGAACATAAAATTCTTGGATTCTTGAATAAAGGAAAAAAAAAAGTACCATGGGGCTAGATCCTGGAGTCAAGAAAGAGGGTTAGTGCAGGGAAAAAGTAAACATCTGGGTTAGAATCTGAAATCAGGAAAGAGGACATTAAGAAATACTTTGGGTTAGGTCACTGAGTCATGAAAGAGAACATAGAGGACATCGAAAAATTTGCTCAATCCACATAAATGGAATTTACCATCTGTCCATTTAAGAGCCAGAATAGTTTCATTGAGAGAATGGGAAGTAGCTGTGTACTTATGGTTTCCATGGAAACTTGGCATCACCCATGATAACCAGTTTAATGTCTAATGATGTTTAATATTTTGGGATATTTGGAGATTACCAAGGGGATCCCATTATTGGTTTGCCCAGGCAGTTTAAAAACAATCCTGGAGGGAACATTTCATTTTTGACTAAAAGACTGGTTTTGTGGCTCAAACTGGCTTGTATGTCAGAACCATGATGTTAGAAGGGTGCTTCTATGCTAACCTTTCTGGGGAAGCTTTTCATGGAGGAATTTCATTGAGGTCTTAAACTTTACACTTTGTCAACCATATCTTGATCTGTGGGCATAGGATCAACCTAATGGGCACTGGACTTACCTGCTTTGAGGTGGAGGATTGCTAACATACCACATGATAACCTTAAAGTAAGTTTTTGGTCATATCTTTTCTTGTTTATTGTTTAAGCTTTTCTTTAATCCTCAGCCTTAATTATGTTATGCTCTCATAACTTATGGGACAAATTGACCATGGAGAGAAAAGTGAGTTTTAAAGAATGAAGTCTGTTTCCCTCTACGGTGGTGTTTTATGAGCAAATTTTCTAGTTGTTGTGTCTCTCTTACCATCTCCTTCAAAAACCTCTCTTAATTGACTGTCGTCACGAGTTGGATGACATCCTTGTTCTGAAGAATTATAAGGTTGTCATCCTGGTGCAGCCTGGCAGCTGGCAAAACAATGACATTATCACTGGCTGGTGACTGCTGATTGAAGGGGAGCATTCCAGAGCAAACTACAGCTGCTAATGCTGTTTAGATGATAAGTAAAGGGTGAATGGCTTTAACCTCATCAGAAGGTAGGGGGTTGGTGGCTTATAAACTGAGATCATGGAGATTCTCTCATATCTCTCAGAACATTACTTTGAAGAGGAACAACTTTTCATTCTCTAAAACTCCCTTTTTTTAGTGTGCCTTTAACATTCACATCTGTGTTTGCATTTTTATCCTCAACTTACAAGTTCAGTTCTCAGCCAGTAAATGTAACCTCACATGTTGCCTTGATGTACATTTTCAAGCCTCATAGGAGAATATCATAATCAGCGATTACCTTCATTCAGATTGATGTTTAAGAATAATATCTTATGATTCTGTTTTTTCCATAGCTGTTCACAGCTGCCCCCCCACTGGTGATGGGGATATTTGACCGATCGTGTAGTGCAGAGACTAGGATGAAATACCCAGAGCTGTACCGAGAATCACAAAGTGGATCATATTTTAATTGGAAGGTTAGTTATTTACAGATTTTAGAACAGTTTCCAGTAGGCCTTTTAAAGTAAGTGTTGTGACTAACATGTTTTTGATAGCTCTTCATATACCTCCTCATGTTCCAAATATGATTTAGTTATAGGACTTTAGGTGGATGAACAAATAGGAAAAGCTGATCTCAGTGCTTTTCTGTTATTGAGCAAAGTGATTATTGGTAATTTAGTCAAAGTGTGGAAAATGCATGTATAATAAAGTCAGATGGATAGATTAGGTAAAATGGATATCAGAATTAAGAACTTTGGAAAACTTGAGGAAGGGTATAGAAGCTGAACAACTGGAGAGTATCGTAATATATTTTTTTTTTTTTCATACTATTTGCCATTTCCCATGTTAGCGAGGTAGCGTTAAGAACAGAGAACTGGGCCTTAGAGGGAATATCCTCACCTGACCCCCTTCTCTGTTCCTTCTTTTGGAAAATAAAAAAAAACAAGAAAGGGGAGGATTTCCAGCCACCCGCTCCCTCCCCTTTTAGTCGCCTTCTACGACACGCAGGGAATACGTGGGAAGTATTCTTTCTCCCCTATCCCCAGGGATAATCTTGATATATATACATATATATTTTTTTTTTCATACTTGATTGCCTCTTTCTGCCTTAGCAAAGTATTGCCAGGAACAGACGAAGAAAGACCACATCTACTCATGTCCATTCTTGGGCTATCATGTGTAGTACCCTGAAACGACAACTCCCTGTCCACATCCAGGCTGCATACACCTGTTCATGGTTTACCCCAGATGTTTCTCATGCCCTGGTTCAGTCCATTAACAGTACCTCGACCCCAGTATACCACATCGTTCCCATTCACTCTATCCCATATATGCCTTTCACTCTTCTGCATGTTCAGGCCCTGTTTGCTCCAAATCTTTTTAACTCCATCCTTCCATCTCCAATTTGGTTACCCCATTCTCCTTGTTCCCTCCACTTCTGACACTTGCATCCTTTTTGTCAACCTTTCATAACTCATTCTCTATCCTTTTTGTCAACCTTTCCTCACTCATTCTCTATCCTTTTTGTCAACCTTTCATAACTCATTCTCTATCCTTTTTGTCAACCTTTCATAACTCATTCTCTATCCTTTTTGTCAACCTTTCATAACTCATTCTCTATCCTTTTTGTCAACCTTTCATAACTCATTCTCTATCCTTTTTGTCAACCTTTCATAACTCATTCTCTATCCTTTTTGTCAACCTTTCATAACTCATTCTCTATCCTTTTTGTCAACCTTTCATAACTCATTCTCTATCCTTTTTGTCAACCTTTCATAACTCATTCTCTATCCTTTTTGTCAACCTTTCATAACTCATTCTCTATCCTTTTTGTCAACCTTTCATAACTCATTCTCTATCCTTTTTGTCAACCTTTCATAACTCATTCTCTATCCTTTTTGTCAACCTTTCATAACTCATTCTCTATCCTTTTTGTCAACCTTTCATAACTCATTCTCTATCCTTTTTGTCAACCTTTCATAACTCATTCTCTATCCTTTTTGTCAACCTTTCATAACTCATTCTCTATCCTTTTTGTCAACCTTTCATAACTCATTCTCTATCCTTTTTGTCAACCTTTCATAACTCATTCTCTATCCTTTTTGTCAACCTTTCATAACTCATTCTCTATCCTTTTTGTCAACCTTTCATAACTCATTCTCTATCCTTTTTGTCAACCTTTCATAACTCATTCTCTATCCTTTTTGTCAACCTTTCATAACTCATTCTCTATCCTTTTTGTCAACCTTTCATAACTCATTCTCTATCCTTTTTGTCAACCTTTCATAACTCATTCTCTATCCTTTTTGTCAACCTTTCATAACTCATTCTCTATCCTTTTTGTCAACCTTTCATAACTCATTCTCTATCCTTTTTGTCAACCTTTCATAACTCATTCTCTATCCTTTTTGTCAACCTTTCATAACTCATTCTCTATCCTTTTTGTCAACCTTTCATAACTCATTCTCTATCCTTTTTGTCAACCTTTCATAACTCATTCTCTATCCTTTTTGTCAACCTTTCATAACTCATTCTCTATCCTTTTTGTCAACCTTTCATAACTCATTCTCTATCCTTTTTGTCAACCTTTCATAACTCATTCTCTATCCTTTTTGTCAACCTTTCATAACTCATTCTCTATCCTTTTTGTCAACCTTTCATAACTCATTCTCTATCCTTTTTGTCAACCTTTCATAACTCATTCTCTATCCTTTTTGTCAACCTTTCATAACTCATTCTCTATCCTTTTTGTCAACCTTTCATAACTCATTCTCTATCCTTTTTGTCAACCTTTCATAACTCATTCTCTATCCTTTTTGTCAACCTTTCATAACTCATTCTCTATCCTTTTTGTCAACCTTTCATAACTCATTCTCTATCCTTTTTGTCAACCTTTCATAACTCATTCTCTATCCTTTTTGTCAACCTTTCATAACTCATTCTCTATCCTTTTTGTCAACCTTTCATAACTCATTCTCTATCCTTTTTGTCAACCTTTCATAACTCATTCTCTATCCTTTTTGTCAACCTTTCATAACTCATTCTCTATCCTTTTTGTCAACCTTTCATAACTCATTCTCTATCCTTTTTGTCAACCTTTCATAACTCATTCTCTATCCTTTTTGTCAACCTTTCATAACTCATTCTCTATCCTTTTTGTCAACCTTTCATAACTCATTCTCTATCCTTTTTGTCAACCTTTCATAACTCATTCTCTATCCTTTTTGTCAACCTTTCATAACTCATTCTCTATCCTTTTTGTCAACCTTTCATAACTCATTCTCTATCCTTTTTGTCAACCTTTCATAACTCATTCTCTATCCTTTTTGTCAACCTTTCATAACTCATTCTCTATCCTTTTTGTCAACCTTTCATAACTCATTCTCTATCCTTTTTGTCAACCTTTCATAACTCATTCTCTATCCTTTTTGTCAACCATTCCTCACTTAAACTCATTACATGACTAAACCATATCAGCACACCCTCTTCAGCAAGGCCAACCATACTTTTCTTACCATACCTCTCTCTTATCCAGTCATTGCTTACACAGTCAACCCTCTTCACAATATATATTGTCCTGAAACATTTTATTTCCAACACATTCACCCTCTTCTGCACTCTCCTGTCTATTACCCATACTTTGGGTCCATACAACATTGTCAGGACCTTTTCACCTTTAAACATACCCATTTTGCCTATACAGGTAATGATCTCTTTCCAAGCATTCTTCAGTGCTCCCAGAACCTTTACCTCCTCAACTTTCTTGTGGCTCCTTTTTCCATAGTTTCATTTGCTGCCATTTTAACTTCTAGGTGTCTAAAACACTTCACTTCCTCCAAGTTTTCTCCATTCAAACTCAGCCCAACAAACCTGTCTCTTTGCACTGCTAAACTCAATAACCTTGATTTCATTTCCATTTGCGCTCAACTTTTTCTCTCGCACACTTTCCTAATCATAGACATTAACTTCTGTAGTTTCTAACTCATACCTGCTATCAGCACCAAGTCATCAGCAAACAACAATTGACTGACTTCTCAGGTTTTCTCTGCCCCTACAGATTGCATACCTTCCCTTCTTTCCAGGACCCAAAGGAAGTGGATTGCTGTAGATACCTGGGTGTTGATTAGGAAGCATTTGGAACTATGGGGGTTGAAAGAAGTCATAGTGTAGGAATTGGGGGCAAGAGTCCTGAATGCATTAAGGAGTGTATGGAAGGAGAGGGTGCTGTCATTGGGCTGAAACAGGTCATATTAAACGATTGAGGTAAACCATGGTATAGTCTGTGGGGCTTGGCTGTGGATAGTTGACTGTTTATGGTGTATTCTACATTACAGTTAGAGAATGATTGTGTTTAGAAAAGGCCAGAATTTGTTTATTCCTGACATCACCTTGCTGAAACAGTTTCTCACCATTGATGATCCTGAATTCATGTTTAGTGCATCCAGTGTAGATATTTTCAGAGGAAAGAGTGGCATTGTATTTGTGTACAGAAAGAGAATTGTGGAATTTTTGAGATTGATATAGAATTGGTACAGGAAGTAAGTGTTGAAATCAAGAACAGTTTGTTGATGTAGAATTGTTTCATTTGTAGAATGTATTTAGGAAATCAGTATATTTTGTATCATCAATGTATATGAATATTTTTAGTTTTTAAGGAAGACCAGGGAGAAAGTAGAGCAGAGTTTGAGAATATGTGTATGAGGGAGAAGCATGTATGTAGGGATAAAAGATTTGTTATGATGATAATTAGAAATGATTCTCAGTGGGATGCTGTGTTCAGCAGTACTAAATGTTTTTGTATTGACTAGTTAACTGATACTTTGTTCATCTAAACTCTTGGTTATTATGGTCCCTTTTCATTTTATACTTGCTTTAGAAAAAAAAAGTGCTTCAGTGGGGCCTGGATGTGAATAGGGAGCTGTGGTTTCGGTGCATTACACATGACAGCTGGAGACTGAGTGTGAATGAATGGCCTTTTTTGTCTGTTTTCCTCTCACTACCTTGCTGAAGCAGGGGGTAGCAATGCTATTTCCTGTGTGATGGGGTAGCGACAGGAATGGATAAAGGCAAGCAAGTATGGGTATGTACGTGTATATATGTATATATATGTGTATGTATATGTTCCTCTCTTCCTACACGTACACATGCCTTACATCCTCGATAAAAACTTTTCACTGCTTCTAACAACTTGCCTCCCACACCATATATTCTTAATACCTTCCACAGAGCATCTCTATCAACTCTATCATATGCCTTCTCCAGATCCATAAATGCTACATACAAATCCATTTGCTTTTCTAAGTATTTCTCACATACATTCTTCAAAGCAAACACCTGATCCACACATCCTCTACCACTTCTGAAACCGCACTGCTCTTCCCCAATCTGATGCTCTGTACATGCCTTCACCCTCTCAATCAATACCCTCCCATATAATTTACCAGGAATACTCAACAAACTTATACCTCTGTAATTTGAGCACTCACTCTTATCCCCTTTGCCTTTGTACAATGGCACTATGCACGCATTCCGCCAATCCTCAGGCACCTCACCATGAGTCATACATACATTAAATAACCTTACCAACCAGTCAACAATACAGTCACCCCCTTTTTTAATAAATTCCACTGCAATACCATCCAAACCTGCTGCCTTGCCGGCTTTCATCTTCCGCAAAGCTTTTACTACCTCTTCTCTGTTTACCAAATCATTTTCCCTAACCCTCTCACTTTGCAGGGGTGTGTGATGTCTCCATGGTTGTTTAATTTGTTTATGGATGGGGTTGTTAGGGAGGTAAATGCAAGAGTCCTGGAAAGAGGGGCAAGTATGAAGTCTGTTGGGGATGAGAGAGCTTGGGAAGTGAGTCAGTTGTTGTTCGCTGATGATACAGCGCTGGTGGCTGATTCATGTGAGAAACTGCAGAAGCTGGTGACTGAGTTTGGTAAAGTGTGTGGAAGAAGAAAGTTAAGAGTAAATGTGAATAAGAGCAAGGTTATTAGGTACAGTAGGGTTGAGGGTCAAGTCAATTGGGAGGTGAGTTTGAATGGAGAAAAACTGGAGGAAGTGAAGTGTTTTAGATATCTGGGAGTGGATCTGTCAGCGGATGGAACCATGGAAGCGGAAGTGGATCATAGGGTGGGGGAGGGGGCGAAAATTTTGGGAGCCTTGAAAAATGTGTGGAAGTCGAGAACATTATCTCGGAAAGCAAAAATGGGTATGTTTGAAGGAATAGTGGTTCCAACAATGTTGTATGGTTGCGAGGCGTGGGCTATGGATAGAGTTGTGCGCAGGAGGATGGATGTGCTGGAAATGAGATGTTTGAGGACAATGTGTGGTGTGAGGTGGTTTGATCGAGTAAGTAACGTAAGGGTGAGAGAGATGTGTGGAAATAAAAAGAGCGTGGTTGAGAGAGCAGAAGAGGGTGTTTTGAAATGGTTTGGGCACATGGAGAGAATGAGTGAGGAAAGATTGACCAAGAGGATATATGTGTCGGAGGTGTAGGGAACGAGGAGAAGAGGGAGACCAAATTGGAGGTGGAAAGATGGAGTGAAAAAGATTTTGTGTGATCGGGGCCTGAACATGCAGGAGGGTGAAAGGAGGGCAAGGAATAGAGTGAATTGGAGTGATGTGGTATACAGGGGTTGACGTGCTGTCAGTGGAGTGAATCAAGGCATGTGAAGCGTCTGGGGTAAACCATGGAAAGCTGTGTAGGTATGTATATTTGCGTGTGTGGACGTGTGTATGTACATGTGTATGGGGGGGGGGTTGGGCCATTTCTTTCGTCTGTTTCCTTGCGCTACCTCGCAAACGCGGGAGACAGCGACAAAGTATAAAAAAAAAAAAAAAAAAAAAAAAAAAAAAAAAAAAATGTATATGTTGATATGTATATGTATGTATATTTGCATGTATGGGTGTTTATGTATATATATGTGTATATGCGTGGATGGGCCATTCTTCTGTTTCTAGGGGCAACCTTGTTGACATGGGAAACTGCGATTAAGTATAATAAATATGATATAAATATGTATATATTTAGATATCTGGGAGTGGATCTGGCAGCGGATGGAACCATGGAAGCGGAATTGAATCATAGGGTGGGAAAGGGGGCGAAAATTCTGGGAGCCTTGAAGAATGTTTGGAAATCGAGAACATTATCTCGGAAAGCAAAAATGGGTATGTTTGAAGGAATAGTGATTCCAACAATGTTGTATGGCTGCGAGGCGTGGGCTATGGATAGAGTTGTGTGCAGGAGGGTGGATGTGCTGGAAATGAGATGTTTGAGGACAATATGTGGTGTGAGGTGGTTTGATCGAGTAAGTAATGTAAGGGTAAGAGAGATGTGTGGAAATAAAAAGAGTGTGGTTGAGAGAGCAGAAGAGGGTGTTTTGAAATGGTTTGGTCACATGGAAAGAATGAGTGAGGAAAGATTGACCAAGAGGGTATATGTGTCAGAGGTGGAGGGAACGAGGAGAAGTGGGAGACCAAATTGGAGGTGGAAAGATGGAGTGAAAAAGATTTTGAGTGATCGGGGCCTGAACATGCAGGAGGGTGAAAGGCGGGCAAGGAATAGAGTGAATTGGAACGATGTGGTATACCGGGGTCGATGTGCTGTCAGTGGATTGAAGCAGGGCATGTGAAGCGTCTAGGGTAAACCATGGAAAGTTGTGTGGGGCCTGGATGTGGAAAGTGAGCTGTGGTTTCGATGCATTATTGCATGACAGCTAGAGACTGAGTGTGAAGGAATGGGGCCTTTGTTGTTTTTTCCTAGCGCTACCTCGCGCACATGAGGGGGAGGGGGTTGCTATTTCATGTGTGGCGAGGTGGCGATGGGAATAAATAAAGGCAGACAGTATGAATTATGTACATGTGTATATATGTATATGTTTGTGTATGTATATATATATGTGTACATTGAGATGTATAGGTATGTATATTTGCGTGTGTGGACGTGTATATATATACATGTGTATGTGGGTGGGTTGGGCCATTCTTTCGTCTGTTTCCTTGCGCTACCTCGCTAACGCGGGAGACAGCGACAAAGCAAATAAAAAAGTATAAATATAACATATCTTTATTTTTTTTTCAGGTTTACTCCTCACCAGTCTTTTGGTTTGGATTGATATTCATACCTTTGGCTTGCCTTCTGCCAGATGTATGTGTTAAAACGTAAGTCTTTGATAATTCCTTTTTTAGAATTTAATATGAAGTTTCACATAGATGGATTGCTGAAAAAATGAGACATTGCATCATTGTGTTTAAACTATGACAGAAGGAAGACTGTAAGTGTGTAAATGCTTAGTTATTGTCAGGGTAGATGGAAGAAGAGAATGAACAGTGTGAGAGGTAGGAAAGTATTATGGAGATTTGTTGTGAAAGGAAAGTCAGATTACAGGTATGTTGAGAGTGAATGGAGAGAATGACTTGAAGAATAATTATAACTGAATAACATGAGTAGAAAAAAAGTGTTGAGAAAAACTAGAAATGTGAATGAAGGCATATATTTGTTGAGTAGAAAGCTAAGTTGGATGAATATGTATGGACAGTGTCCACAGAAAAAAGAATGATTACTCTTAATGATAAGGGTGTCATGCAGCAGGTTGTGTTTAGAGTACTAAACCTGTTACTTGCTTATGGTGGGGATATCATGTGTCTGGCAGCACATTACAGTCTTAGAAGTCAGTTTACTTGAGTTGCCACTGCAGTTACCCCATGGTAGTGAAAGTGGAGGGACACAGCTTTTCCTTGCTGTCCTTTTGTATAGTGATATATAACTCTCTTTGTTCTGCACAATATTGCTCCTCCACCAGTAACTAAGTATGTGTCCCCAGAAGTTTGTTTCATTCTTCCAAACTTTTTCTGGCCTTAATAGAATAGTCAAGAAACTCAGTGATCACTTAGTTCAGAGTGAGAAATATCAGTAGATAAACTGCTTGAAAGACCTGAAGAAATATCATGGTATGAGAACTATACCTCTTGGTGACCAAATTTAAATGTGTGAAGTTGAAAATAGATCAGTATTTTGCTTCTCATCAACTTTTAATGACTGTAGAGTACTCATAAAACATGTATATAAACTAAAGTGTGATTTTTCATTATGTTTCAGTTTACGTAACTCAATTCGCAAGAGTTTAACAGAGCAAGTGCGTGAGAGTGAGATTAGCAACAAGGATGTTTCAAAAGTTCTAGACACTAAGCACAGGTAAGCGAAGATGGCTTACCGTCACCCCTCCTGCCCTCCGTCCCTCTGGTCCTCCGCCCTCTCAGCCCCAAAATCGTCCTGCCTCATCACCTACAGATATGACACAGAACCACCTTGCTTGCCTCGCTACTCCAGCTCATAGAGGCTGTAGGATTCATCTGGCTGTTCAACTCCCCTAGCCTCCCTCCTCAGTTGATCCACTCGTGAGCCTACCCACCCAACACCCTTAATCTGTCAAATGCCCGTCCTTTGCTTCTGGGTCAACCATGTCAGTTTTCCCCATTCACCAGGCCTACCCACTCAGCATGTTTGGCTCACAGCCTTCCCATGTTAATGGATATCTGTAGTGCAGCAACCATTTGTTTTTCTCATTAGTTCTCTTTGGAATGTTAATGGTTGTCATTTTGGAATATTTTACTTATACTAATTTAAGAAGGGCAGCTGTAGTTGATGGGGTTGACTGCCTTAAGCATTTCCATCATGGTCAAGAGAATCTTATGTAAGTCTGTCTATTTTTGCTGGAATGAGCTGCAAGTTAAATGTATGTAATAAGATATTTGCCATCTATGCTTTTATACTTAGCTAAGTCTTATTAAACTCTAGTTGAACCACTTGTGCCAAAAATTAGGACCAGTGTTTGCATTCAAGATCAGTCTCTGCACCAGAGGCTTTTTTGTAAGGGAATATTTATGTATTTGAAGCAGAGGTAGGACTAGCTTTGGCATAAAGTATTACTACTTTGAGTTGATAATGGGATTGGCAAACTCTTCCCACTCTGCACTCCTGCATCGATGTTTATGATAAGCTTGGCTAATGATGTTTATGATAACAGTTGCTGAGATAACATAAGCAAAGTGCACCTCAACACCTTTTTCTGGTTATCTTTATGTTGTAAGGAATGAATAAATGTACTGAGTAGATTATATTGGAACTAATGTAGTGTAGCATGAATATCTAGTCAGAGTACACTTAAGGTCTTAGCATTGTGTGTTTGTTGAATCTGATGTATTTTCTGGTCATTGTATTGCTGTTAATGTTATTTATCATTATGAAAC
This sequence comes from Panulirus ornatus, assembly GCF_036320965.1. Classification (NCBI taxonomy): domain Eukaryota; kingdom Metazoa; phylum Arthropoda; class Malacostraca; order Decapoda; family Palinuridae; genus Panulirus; species Panulirus ornatus. The sequence goes on along the minus strand of NC_092225.1, from coordinate 27,380,703 downwards.
TGTGTGATATGAAAGTGGGTGTATCCAATCATTTAATTAATTTGATGTTAGTTGTATTTGTTAATTCTTGTCATTTAAATGAATGGGTATATTCTCACTGACATTTTGAGTATTATTGTTATGATCTTTTCAATTAAGGAAGCATAAATGGCTTCATCATATTTTTACATATTTTGAATACCTCAAAATGATAATGTGTAAGGTAGGATATTAGTGATTACAGACACTCCAGTAGCCATTATATGGTTCTCCAGTCATATTGTATAGATAAAGTTTTTGAAAAGTTCTTCATTTTTTAGCCAAGTTGTAGTTATGATGATTAGGTATAGTTCATCAGTAATCATGAATGCTGATAACTTGTGTGTAGTTTATGGTAGTTTAATGCCTCTTAACCTCAAACCAACCTGTTGTAATTCAGACATTTTCTTAAGTAATTCATGAATGTTTGGCAGTGACTGCCGTGACACTTTGGTGTTTGCAATATGATATTTGCTCACAAAGCAATCTTTACTTCTGCATTTGCAGAGGAATCGTTTTTGGTGTACCCATCATTCATCTCTTTGTATGTCTATGATGCTATCTGTGGAAAAAGAAGTGTGTAAAACTACTAGATAGATTTGATTAAATTTTGAAAACACCAGAAAACGCAAAAAGAAGAAATTGTTAGGTTTTGGCATTTGTAAGTCAAAGATCAAAGTCACAGATGATGTGATATTAAATGTACAGTTCAAAGTCCAGATGATGACCACAGTCAGCCAAATATTCATGCTGCCAGTTTTGTGGTAGCCATTGTATGCCTCAGAGGGTCGTAGATATTAAGCAATGAGGCCTTTACCATAGATGGATTTTCTAGTTTAGATTTTTTCTTGCTGGTATTTTTGTAATTGAAATTCTCAACATATTATTGTACAGTATATGCACCAGTATAGTACTTGTACATCATTACTGTTGAACAGTTGTACGTAGAGCAGTAAAGCACTATACGTCAGTATTGCTGGACATCTGTAAGTATAGTAGCCCTGTGCTGTCCATTAGTCTGTTGTACAAAGGTAAGTATTATTGCATAGTAATTTGTATCAATATTGTGCAGCTGTAAGTGTATGAGCTTATTACTGTACATCATTATTGTTGTGCACCCAGGTGTAGCAAAATCATACTGTACATTATGATTTTTGTATAGCATTAAGTTTGGCAACTTAGCATTGTGTGCATATGTATTGTTGTACAGTATTAAGTTTTCTGGCATTATGCTGACCATTATTGTCATGTTTGGCAACATAGTACTTATGTCAATATTACTGTACATATGTAAATTTAGCAGCAGAGTTCTGTATATCATTTTTGTTTGATGGATGAAGTGACAGTTGTCTCCTCTACATCATTATCGTTGCAGACCTGTAAGTATAAGCTTATCACCATTTATTTTTAGGTAATTACATGTTATGCAGTGTAATATGAGTGTTTGTGTGTATGTGTGTGTGTGTGTGTGTGTGTGTGTGTGTGTGTGTGTGTGTGTGTGTGTGTGTGTGAGATTACCCATTTGTAATTTCCTAATTGTTTTGTACAGGGAGGAGAGTTTTACACACATGGGGCCCCATTTCTTGAGCATTGAGAAGAATATTCTAGTTTTGGGCAAATGTAGGCTATGAATAACTTGAAGAAATTTTCCTAATCCACATTCTTGAAAGGTATTTTGATATTTGCCAGAAGTCATCTTGTTTCCACTACTAATCTAATGTGGGACTCTGTTGACAGGTTGGGGTAGTGTTAACTCATGAATTCTTCTCACACACAGAATCTTGAAGTCCATTTTCTGCTAGATGATAATCACATTGAGACCCTCTTTCACTTTGTCCCATCCCCATTCCTTTACAGTTGCTTCAACCATGTATCAGTGCATGTGTTTGTGTAATTACATATTTGAACTGTGGGGAGGGAGTCTTACATTCATGGGGCCCTATGTCTTGAACATTCTCCATCACACAACTGCTTAGATTTAAAGCATGAAATACTCTGGGAAACTGTATTAACCAATGAGGAAGAGTATGAGGGTATATGGTAACCTAAGGGAAGAGTAAAAGAATATTTGTTATTCTTGAGGCAAAGAATACAATAAATGCTTTTACTTTTGTATGGAATAAGAAAATGTGTGTAAACCTGAGAAAATGGTTGTTAGCCTAATGGGAATAATAAAATTATTTCAATTTACCCTGGGTATAGTTGGAGGACTTGTGTTAGCTGTAGGGAAAATTTGAAGATATGATTTGACCTTAGGGAAAGAGTTTAAAGACTAGTTTTAGCCTTAAGGAAAGAGTTTGAAGGCTTGTTGTATCTCTGGGGAAAGTGTGGAGACTTTTGTTTGCCCAAGGCAACATGTTTAAAACCGTGTTATAGCCTCTGGGAAAAGAGTGTGAAGACTTATGTTAGACTGAAGAAGAGTTTAAAGGTGTGTTAAGCCTGGGAAAGGGTGAAGACTTGCATATACCCAAGTTTTAAGGCATTTCATCTTTGGAGAAAGGCTTGTTAACTTGGGAAAGAGTTTGAAGATTTTACATGGCCTTGAGAAAAGATAAGGATGATTAGGTAATTTTAAGGTGAAATAGATAAAACAATACTCTCATTTCAAGAAGTGTAATAGCAACTGTATTATATATATTGGAAGAAAAATTATGGTTCAGTTCAGTTTTCCCAAGGCCACAGTAAAAACAGTCACAGTAACCCAGGGGGAGGAGAAGAAGCATTAGTCTTCTCCCAGTTTAAGGAGTTGTAGATGCAAAAGTATGAGCCATATGGGAAGAAAAAAATATTAGTTATATTACCCCTATGTGGGAATACCCTTGTGGGAAGAATGAGAGCTTTTATGTTGATTCACTGTGAGTCATTGAAGAAGAGAAAGAGTGGTAAGGAATCAAAAACACTGAGCAGACTGGATATAGTAACTACTTCCCAAGGTAGATCTCTCTGGTTCTTAGCCAAAAGCATCTCTGATAACTTTGGTAATTCATCCTGTCACCCTCTCTCCAAACCTGATTACCTCTTCTCTGATGCCATTCACATCGTGGACAAAGCATATCAGAGACTTAGTTAAATCATTAATGTGGCTCTTGACATTGCCAGACCATTAGAGAGGGTATGGCATAGGTCTTTACTTCTCAGACTTACTTCTTTTGGCTTTTCTGCAAATTTCTGTTCCTTAATGTGTAGCTTCCCCTCTAATTTCTTCACTCCATGAATGATCTCTAATATCTAACTGCATTTACTCATAGGCTGCTGATTCCAATTTGTATGCCTTTACTCATGAAGATCTCAGAATAGGAAAGCAGAAAGCTGGATATGTTCAGTTGTGCTAATATGCAGTGTATCTATGTCTTTGTAAATGTCATCCCTTTTTGTCATACTTCGAAAACACCATTATTGATCCCTGCAGTAACATAGATATGTTGGGCATAACAGTATTCTCCACTTTGTCCTGGGAGCCCTAAACAATCATCATTGTTGATACAAAATCTGCTTTCCAAAAGGTGCCATAATTATTTCTCTTGTGAGAAGCTACTTTATGTCTACATGGGTCTTATTTTTCTGTTTATTTAGGTAACTCTCACTTATTTTGGGTGGTTCATCCTCCATCTCTTTGTTAACCAGAATGGTATTTTGGCCAGTGCTCTTGAGAACTGTCTGTCTGTGTCCCTACCACCAAGGCTTGGGCCCATGACTCATGTCTGGTTTATGTTTCTCCTGCTTTCTATGTGGAGAATAGTTACATGAAGATTGACCTTTACAATACCTCCTCCTTCTCAAAAACAGCAAAGCTGTTGGTCTCCTCCTCCTTTCATCTTCCCTTCTTCTTATAACCTCTCTGCCATGAAGAGATTTACAAACTCCTGAGGAGCTCTGATCACTTTTTTCATTCTTTCTCTAACCTTGCTCTCTTTTCACCCAAGATGGCTTTGATTGGAGCATGTTTTGCAAGTGCCATGTCACTCAGTGTAAAAAGAGAAAATTCTGCTTCAATTATGAATCCACTCTCAAAAGTCATGATGAGAATTGATTCAAAGCCAGCTGTAGTCTCCATCATAGAGATTTTAGCATTCATTAGTTTTCGTGCCAAAGATTGCAGTATGTGTTTTCTTGGTGGAGAGTTTCTTTTTCACTGGCTAATGCCAGTCTAAGTTAGACCTTGGCTGTCTAAGAATATGGGCATGCCAGCTACACTGAGCAAAACCATGTTGACACAACAGTCATTGTAGCCTGCTACATTAAAAAGGGTATACCAAGTTGTACAATTATGTTGGTGTGATCATTTATTGATGATAAGAGAAACTGTGGTCGCAGAACTTTGTTTTATGTGCCTTGCTGTGCTAAGGAAGGATGACCATGGTTACACATCAGTCTGTATTTGATCCATAGGATCCATAGGAAAGGCCATACTCAAACAAGAGTGTGTTTGTGTGACATGTCACACTAAGAAAGGCCTTACTAACACAACTCTGGGTGTGACGAACTGCACTGAGAAAGACTGTGGTTACACAGCAATCGAGCATGAGCTACAATTCAAGTAAAAGAGCTTATAGATACATAGTATGTATATAAATTGTCAAAGTAGAAAATAAGATTCTATGGTTATGTAGCATCATAGACATAACTTGCTACTTCTTTGGTAAGAAAAATTTTGACATTATGGGTTTGACTTATGGAACATTGTGGACATACAGTCAGACCATGAATTCTTTTTACTACTGGGTGCAATAGATTTCAAACAAAACGCTACCTCGCCTGTCATCTTGATAGGATTGGTAAGTGTGATTGTGATGTTATTGCATTATGGCATTCGACATGGGTAGTGTCATAGGTGCTTCCACATATTCACATATATGGGAAGCAGGGCTACCAATGTGAAGCCAGATATGGGAGCTTTGTTTGAGATTTTTCATCAGTTTGTCATGTTGTTAGACACTGAAGGGATAGAAGTAATTTATAGTTTGACTGTAGCATTCTGTTGAAAGAAGGGATGAGTATCATTGACAAATTGGTAAACCCATGATTAGTGTAATTTGTCATCAGCCAAATTGTCCTTGCAGCATTTGGAAATTGTTTATACTTTTTTGTTTTTTTTTCCTGTTAGATATCCTTTGCACTCTTAACCCTTTTACTCAGTGAATAATTTTCAAGGGTACCCTGAAGAGTATTGTTGTTCCACAAAAAGAATAATACTTTATTCCGTACTGACATAATCTAAATTTACTCTGTAAAGATGGGTAGTCATTTTCTGAAATCCTTCACTTCTTCTATAGTTGCTGTTATTATTACTCTTATTATTGTTGATTGAAAAAGGATATATATGTCAGAGGTAGAGGGAACAAGGAAAAGTGGGAGACCAAATTGGAGGTGGAAAGATAGAGTGAAAAAGATTTTGAGTGATCGGGTTCTGAACATACATTAGGTTGAGAAGCATGCAGGGAATAGAGTGAATTGGAACAATGTGGTATACTGGGGTCGACATGCTGTCAATGGACTGAACCAGGGCATGTGAAACGTCTGGGGTAAACCATGAAAAGGTGTGTGGGACCTGGATGTGGAGAGGGAGCTGTGGTTCTGGTGCCTTACACGACAGCTAGAGACTGCGTATGATCAAATGTGGCCTTTTTTTGTGTTTTCCTGGCGCTACCTCACTGAAGCAGGGGATAGCAATGCTGTTTCCTTTGGGATGGGGTAGCACCAGGAATGGATGAAGGCAAACAAGTATGAATATGTACATGTGTATATATGTAAATGAATGTGTATATTTATGTATATGTGCATGTATGGGCATTTATGTATATATATGAACGGATGGGCCATTCTTTCTTCGTCTGTTTCATGGCACTGCCCAGTTGATGTGGGAAATGATGATCAAGTGTAATAACAATGAGAAATGATAAAATAGGATATTAGGGGATAGATGCTCTAATACTGAATATATATCTAAGATAAACAGTAAATTGATAAAGTCATCTTTAAAGAATGGAAAGTGAGAAATCAACTAACTGTGTGGTTGGTCAGCAATCCTATTTAGACTTTTCTGACAGAAGGTAGTGTGCATGGAGGTATGGCAGGCTTTTCAAGGGTGTAAGTAATATTTCCACTTGTTTTTGTTTAGGGAAAAGTTTTTCTAAAGCCAAGGGGTAAGTCTGATTTACATTGTAAATGGGAAAAATATGTTCATGAATATGTCTTCTTGATGCAACAAAAGGGTTGATATACCTTGAGCATAATCTTCTTAGTACTGGAAGAGAAAATGTAATACATATCTATCTGTTTGTCTTGTGCCTGTGATAAGTCAGATAGTCATATGAATGGTCAACATTATACTTCAGTATAACATGGTAGGTATGTCTTTCTTCGTGGTTTAACACTGTACCTTTGATGCACCATAGCCTTTGAAATTTCATGGAGTAGGTAGCAACACCTTATTTAAACAAGAGAGGACAAGAAAAGTGTGTAGATTTTGCCAAATATGAAATAGAGTGCCTTGTTTGATCCATAGTATATTGTGGTGGAGGTGAATTCTGATGTTCCTGAAAACTTTCATTGAAACCCTTTTGTACTTTTATCATCATTTCATGATAATTGGAAGATGAGTCTACAAGCTTGTGGTGGTTGTAAAATAGCCGTATTTTATGGTATTATTACTAACTGTTACATATATCTTGCTAATTGATAGTAAGCCTCTTAAGAATATAGAACATGTTTTGATGCACTGAAGGAATATATGGACATAACTTGCCCATTTTGTTTTGATGTTTCCAGGCCAAGGAGCTCCTAAGTCCATTGATTGAAATTGGAACGACAAGCATATTGTTAAATGGAATATCACTTTAGAATTTTCATACAGGCATCATCTACAGATGTTCCTTGCCCACCATGGTTTTGATTGTATATAACTTAGAATAATGCATGCAATTTTCCAACTGTGGCATCAAGTTTTGAGTATCCACAGTTGATACCACCAAAAAATTGTGCATGCATTGAATGAGTGTAATGTTGCATTGGGCTACTTGTGGCCCAGCCTTGCAGACCACCATTTCTAGGAAGAGGCAGGAGGATTGTCACAACCAGGCAGTGTTGCTTGGGTGAATGTCGAGTTAGCCTGTTATGTGGCGTTGCTGGTTGGCTGCTTTGTGGGAGTACAGAGGCACAGCATCATTGGTGACACATTACCTTCATATTATTACCATACAGTTTTATACATCATTTCTTTGCACTTTTATGGAATAAGCATGCTGTTTTTTTTAAATAAAACATGCTTGTTTTTAACTTTTGGTGTGCATTACAGGACTTGATATATGTTTTTCAGGGTCATTCCACCAATCCCCTTTCCCATAGGCCCTGTACTTTGCCAACTACCAGGCCCAGGAACGTAGCCCTAGTGGTTGGCAGGGGACTTCTGCAATTATTATAAGGCACTGAACAAGCATTGATAATCTTAGCTGACTGTTGATAAAAAGAAAGATTGGAATTTCAATTTTTCAGCTTTTTTTTGTTTAAAGGTGAGATAAGGATACCTTTGCTCAGAACTTTCATATTGGTTTCGTCATAAGTAACAGGTTATGTGGAAAGTCCATGGAACCATAATATAATCAAAAGATTTAACATTTGTACCATAATTAGACAACATGAACAAATTTGAATCATGTTAGTAGAGCCCATTATTAACTAGAAAGCGTCCACCTCAGATCCTGTATATCTTCACAACTACAGTAGACTTTTGTTAGGGCTTTACATAAATGGAAAGCCTCCTCATTAAGTAAATAAATATGCTCTTGTCATTTCCAGATCTTACAGAAGGAATGTAGTTGATAAGTATGTACTTTGTTGTTCATCAGTCTAGTAGATACTTCTGCCCATATTGGCTATATGCTGAAAAGTAATTGAAGATTACAAAGGGCTAGCCACCTCTGCGGATTTTTCATCCTTCAATGAGAAGGAGTTAGCATGAGGCTGACTGTCTGACCATGAACTTTAGGTTGGACTGCAGATGAGCTTGTCCCTTTTGGAGTTCAGGGTGGTGATTGATGTGCAGTAGCACTCTAAGCACTCACTCTCTGCATAGCAGCAACAACCTTTATTGCATTATTTCTTTTACATATCACATCCTTTTTTTTCTAAAACCTTTACAAAATTTCACACTTGCTTCCACCAAGAAAATGATCTGACATCCCACCTGCTGCTCCTCTTGGCAGGTTCACATCCAACAGCATGTTTTTTACACACTTAGTTATGTAACATGTAAATCCAGTATCTTATGCCCATTGACCCCATCCCCATTCATCCATGTATACAGCAAGTATTCACAATTACCAATACTTTACCAAGGAACAAGTTAAAAGCTATCCCTTATTTTCATTTACACTGGGTACCCCATGCCCCCTGTTATACACTGATTGATGTGCTTCATGGCCTTCTCTTGCATTCAGATCCTGTAACACCAAGACTCATTTCTTTACATTAAAATTGTGGGAGCAGTTACTCAGCACCTTACAAAAAAGCACCCCTTTCTTCTTTATTCCCCTCACATCTAGGTGGTTGAGCACCTCTCATATTTGACCTCACTTCAGTCTTGAATATGAATACACTTTCTTACATTCTTGAACACAAGTGTGCAGCTCCACCTGCGTCAATAATTGCCACCACTTCCTTTCAGCTTGCCCTCACACAAAATCCAGTCTTTACCTCCTGAACGCTCTCAGACCATTAAGCTGTCTCGTTCTCCATCAACAAAATTTAATTCACGGCCAGAACATTCAGTTTGCTTACATTAAACTCCTGTCTTTTCATCCTCATAACATCCATGCACATTTAGACACGTAAATCTGAGCCTTCATAGAAAAATCTTTGCATGGCTCTTTCTTCTGTTTCTCTCTTTGAAAAGTGAAGGTGTGAGGATGGGAGGGTTTCCAGTCTACTTTTGCCTCAATTAGTTGCCTTTTACAACAAACAGAAGATGTTTGGGTAGTTTTCTTGCTCTGTGAATCGGGATGATTACATGTTGGCATGCTTTATGTGAGTGATGACTAGGAAGTATGTATTTGTAGGTGAATTCAAAGCAAGCCACAAGTATATGAGTCAGAAAAGAGAAAGGAATGTGGTGTGCACTTTGGTGCTGGCTTACTGTGCTGCAGTCACCTCTCACCTAACACCCAGGTGGTATTACCACCCTGGTCAGTCCCTTCCCACCACCTACTACCTATTACTAACATTCGTAGGTTGATGAATATAATATAATGAACAGGAAGTGGTAAAATGAGTATGAAAAACAAATAAGGAAGATGGAAGCCCTCCTGCTCACGTATTTGAAAAGAATACTGTAATGATTTATTTTTGTTTGTCTGAAAGTGTCAGATTGCTAATATTAGTTGAATGAAAAATAGAGCATGGTGAACAGAGTCAAGACTAGTACAGTAAAGAAGGAAATGAAAAGTTGGAAGTCATACAGCAGGCTTCCTTTTTTCTTTTTATGATGAGTTCCTACTGTAATAATACCAAGAGTACCTTAACCTCTTCAACATAATTCAACAGAGCATCTGAAATAAAGATACACCTGTAGCAAAATATACAATACATATTACATATGAGACAATGCAGTACAATACACATCATTTTTCCAGCCTTTAAAATGAGATATGGCAAATACTAACGCAGTGGAATACATACAGAAAATAGTCCTTACAAAAAGCACATCAGTATTCCAACTGCTCAATAAACTGACAGATACCTGCTCAAATAGGATGCTTAGAGGGTGCCTGAAAGAAGCACATCATTATTCCAACTGCTAAATAAACTGACAGATACCTGCTCAAATAGGATGCTTAGAGGGTGCCTGAAAGAAGTACATCATTATTCCAACTTCAGAATAAACTGTGACAAATACTCACTCACTCAGTTGGTAGATGTTTAGTGCATCCTGAACAACATGGGATGCCAAGTAATTGAGGTATTGCTAGTTGCTTTTATTTCTACGTACCTGCTACTAAGATATTCACTTACATCAGTATGACTGACTTCATCGTTTTTTGCCATGGTACTGTTGCCTCTTGGAATGAAAGGTTACATGCCTAGCGTATTGATACTGCTATCCCTGCTGTTGCCTTATTCATAACTGCATTGGAATGTCTTTCTTATAAGGGTCTTGGTGTTACTCCAGGACCCCTTTTCCAGAAACTTCTGTTGCTCTAATGGTGCACTAATTCCAGTAGCAGGGAAATGATGAACTCCTTTAGAATGGGAAATTATTTGATGATACTGTACTCCTTATTGTCAAGAGATTATGGTACAGCCTTGCCAAAGATGACTTTTCACTCGCAGCTTAACCAAAAGCTGGCAGAGTCTTGCAACACTAGTTATATAACATATGTATTACAAATTAAACTTTGAAAATTCTAATTGAGAATGTCTCTATATATATATATCTGACATCTGTTTCCTTTGGGAACTCCTATAAAGGGGTGGACATGGCAAAAGAGTCTCCATAGCTGTCGAACTCCAGTGCCACATCTTATCCTTTAGTGCCTCACTTAATGGCTATTGGCAGAGGGCGACTCTAGTGTACTGTTTTTAGAGGCTTTTACCTAATGTTCCTCCTAACTACTACTACCTAATGTGTCTATCTAATGATACTGCCTAATTGTCCAACCTACAACTTAATAATACTCCTAATGTTCTCATACGTACTACTTCTACCTAATGTTTCTAGACAATGCTCCCCTGTAACATTACCACTGACTACTTCTGTATATTGCTACCACCATTTTGCCAAAATGTGGGGCTAACGCATAGAGCTAACCACATGAAAGTATAGAGTTACATCTCCATATGTTTATTACTTCTTTTTCTGTGTCATCTTGGGTTGCATGATCCCCTACAGTTCAAAATATTCAGTATATAAATCAATGAAATGATATTGTAAATTATCATTTTCATTTAGTGTTTTGTACACAGTTCTTTTCAATAAGTTTTTACCTAATGATTGAATTGATGATTATCTACATAATAGAAAAATTATAGGAGAAAATAATTGAAGTAATGGTCTTGCATTATATCTATCCATCTACATCTCTGACTCTCGTTCCCTTAGGGAACTCCCTTAAGGTGGTAGCCACGGCAAAATAGCCTTCATAACTAGTGAATGCCAATTGCCGCTTCTTATCATTTTAGTACCTCACTCTTAACAAACTACTGGTAGAGGATAGCTCTTGTACAGTGTTTTCAGAGGCTTCAACCTAATATTCTTACCAATTATTATCTAATGTTCCAACCTACTACTACTACCCACTGCTCGTGAGCATTAGGGCTTACATTCTCCAAAATGATGTCGATTGTTTTCCTTTCAAAACATTCAAATTATAATCAATAGACTTGTATGTTATTTTATATTTTTCTTAAATTTTTGTACGAAGGTTTCTTCAGAAAGTTCCTCTTAATGAATTAATGAACTATCATCTATGTATTTTGAAAAATGTAAAAGAATATGGTTAAAGCAGATTGGTTATAACAAAGCCCCAAAGAATGTATACCAAAAGTATCCAAAAATGATGGAATGACAATGTTTGCCAGCAAAACTGCTAAAGTTGTGTTCATTTAAGTTAGCAGAAAAATCTTTGCTGTGATGTTAAAAATGATTTGTACCCATTTAAAGAAAAAAGAATTATTTCATCCCAGTACTCTCACCAGGTCAATCTTCCAAATGTTGAAATATTTCTATAACATCAAAACAGTAAAGCAACAAAAAAGAATTTTCTTACAAAGCGAGAGTTCACCAAAGAAGAATAAGACAAAAAAAAAAAAAAAAATGATGTAGACCTCAAGTTACCCAGGGAGAAACAAAAAACTTTTTGTGGGAGTGTATTGGTAAGATATTATGTCAGCCATCGCCCATCTTTAGCTGTTTTCTTATACAGTTTTCTGAAAATGAAAGTGTTGTATTTATAGATAAGAATCTTTTGAAGAGATTATGTGGAAAATACAATGCATCTCATTTTATCAATTATACGTTGAACGTTTTGAAGTAAACACAATCACTGATGATCAGTAGAAGGTACAACCTCCATCTGTTTCACCTATTTTTTCTTACAATTTCCTGAAAATGTAGGTGATTGTCATTCCGTGCATTAGGTAGGAACTTAAAAGAGGACTGTGCACAAAAAATAATTGAAAAACAATGAAAGTGTATCATGTTATGGATTATATACTGAGTGTGTTTGAACTGAGAAGCTGTGGGAGCTGGGTAAGAATTCCACCGTGATATGATAAAATCCCCAATTAGGCCAAACATACCTGAATAACACACTGTATGCCTTCCAAATTACTTAATTTGTTTTCAAGTGAGCTAGTAGACCAAATTGGAGATGGAAGGATGGAGGGAAAAATATTGTGAGTGATTGGGGCCTAAACATTCAGAAGGGTAAAAGGTTTGCATGGAATAGAGTGAATTGGAACAATGTGGTATTCTTGAGCCATCCATGGACTGAACCAGGGCATGTGAAATGTCCAGGGTAAATTGTGGAAAGGCCTGTGGGGCCTTGATGTGGATAAGGATTTGAACGGATGTGGCCTTTCTTTATGTTTCTTGGCGCTACCCCACTGATGCAGAGGATGGTGATACTGTTTCCTGTTGGGTGTGCTGGCGCTAGGAATAGATGAAGGTGAACAACTTTGAGTATATTCATGTGTATGTATGTATGTGCACACTCACATATATATATATATATATATATTGTTTGTTTTGTTGTTTTTTGTTATACTTTGTCGCTGTCTCCCGCGTTTGTGAGGTAGCGCAAGGAAACAGACGAAAGAAATGGCCCAACCTCCCCCCCATACACATGTATATACATACGTCCACGCACGCAAGTATACATACCTACACAGCTTTCCATGGTTTACCCCAGACGCTACACATGCCTTGATTCAATCCACTGACAGCACGTCAACCCCGGTATACCACATCGCTCCAGTTCACTCTATTCCTTGCCCTCCTTTCACCCTCCTGCATGTTCAGGCCCCGATCACACAAAATCTTTTTCACTCCATCTTTCCACCTCCAATTTGGTCTCCCTCTTCTCCTCGTTCCCTCCACCTCCGACACATATATCCTCTTGGTCAATCTTTCCTCACTCATTCTCTCCATGTGCCCAAACCACTTCAAAACACCCTCTTCTGCTCTCTCAACCACGCTCTTTTTATTTCCACACATCTCTCTCTTACCCTTACGTTACTCACTCGATCAAACCACCTCACACCACACATTGTCCTCAAACATCTCATTTCCAGCACATCCATCCTCCTGCGCACAACTCTATCCATAGCCCACGCCTCGCAACCATACAACATTGTTGGAACCACTATTCCTTCAAACATACCCATTTTTGCTTTCCGAGATAATGTTCTCGACTTCCACACATTCTTCAAGGCCCCCAGAATTTTCGCCCCCTCCCCCACCCTATGATCCACTTCCGCTTCCATGGTTCCATCCGCTGCCAGATCCACTCCCAGATATCTAAAACACTTCACTTCCTCCAGTTTTTCTCCATTCAAACTCACCTCCCAATTGACTTGACCCTCAACCCTACTGTACCTAATAACCTTGCTCTTATTCACATTCACTCTTAACTTTCTTCTTCCACACACTTTACCAAACTCAGTCACCAGCTTCTGCAGTTTCTCAGATGAATCAGCCACCAGTGCTGTATCATCAGAGAACAACAACTGACTCACTTCCCAAGCTCTCTCATCCCCAACAGACTTCATACTTGCCCCTCTTTCCAAAACTCTTGCATTTACCTCCCTAACAACCCCATCCATAAACAAATTAAACAACCATGGAGACATCACACACCCCTGCCGCAAACCTACATTCACTGAGAACCAATCACTTTCCTCTCTTCCTACACGTACACATGCCTTACATCCTCGATAAAAACTTTTCACTGCTTCTAACAACTTTCCTCCCACACCATATATTCTTAATACCTTCCACAGAGCATCTCTATCAACTCTATCATATGCCTTCTCCAGATCCATAAATGCTACATACAAATCCATTTGCTTTTCTAAGTATTTCTCACATACATTCTTCAAAGCAAACACCTATAGAGAGAGAGAGAGAGAGAGAGAGAGAGAGAGAGAGAGAGAGAGACTGAGTGTGAACGAATGTGGCCTTTGTTGTCTTTTCCTAGCGCTACCTCGCACGCACGTGGGAGGAGGGGGGTGCCATTTCATGTGTGGCAGGGTGGTGGCGGGAATGGATGAAGGCAGCTTGTAAGAATATGTACATGTGTATATATATCTGTGTATGTATATGTATGTATACGTTGCAATGTATAGGTATGTATATGTGCCTGTGTGGGCTTTTATGTATGTACATGCGGATGGGTTGGGCCATCCTTTCGTCTGTTTCCTTGTGCTACCTCGTTAATGTGGGAGACAGCAACAAAGTATAATAGATATAAATTATATAATTATTTTTTTTAATATACTTTGTCGCTGTCTCCTGTGTTAGCGAGGTAGCACAAGAAAACAGACAAAAGAATGGCCCAACCCACCCACATACACATGTCTATACATACACGTCCACATACGCACGTATACATACCTACATCTCAACGTATACATATATACACACACTCAGACAAAAAAATATATACACATGTACATAATTCGTACTGTCTGCCCTTATTCATTCCCGTCGCCACCCCGCCACACATGAAATGACAGCCCCTGCACGTGCGTGAGGTAGTGCTAGGAAAAGACAGCAAAGGCCACATTCGTTCATACTCACAGTCTAGCTGTCATGTATAATGCACCGAAACCACAGCTCCCTTTTCACATCCAGGCCCCACAAAACTTTCCATGGTTTACCCCAGATGCTTCACATGCCCTGGTTCAATCCATTGACAGCACGTCGACCCCGGTATACCACATCATTCCAATTCACTCTGTTCCTTGCACGCCTTTCACCTTCCAGCATGTTAAGGCCCCGATCACTCAAAATCTTTTTCACTCCATCTCTTCACCTCCAATTTGGTCTCCCACTTCTCTTTGTTCCCTCCACCTCTGACACATATATCCTCTTTGTCAATCTTTCCTCACTCATTCTCTACATGTGGCCAAACCATTTCAAAATACCCTCCTCTGCTCTCTCAACCACACTCTTTATTACCACACATCTCTCTTACCCTTTCATTACTTACTCGATCAAACCACCTCACACCACATATTGTCCTCAAACATCTCATTTCCAGCACATCCACCCTCCTCCGCACAACTCTATCTATAGCCCCTGCCTCGTAACCATATAACATTGTTGGAACCACTATTCTTCAAACATACCCATTTTTGCTTTCCAAGATAACGTTCTTGACTTCCACACATTTTTCAATGCTCCCAGGATTTTCGCCCCCTCCCCACCCTATGATTCACCTCCACTTCCATGGTTCCATCTGCTGCCAAATCCACTCCCAGATATCTAAAACATTTCACTTCCTCCAGTTTTCTCCATTGAAACTTACCTCCCGATTAACTTGTCCCTCAACCCTACTGTACCTATTAACCTTGCTCTTATTCATGTTTACTCTTAGCTTTCTTCTTTCACACACTTTACCAAACTCAGTCAGCAGCTTCTGCAGTTTCTCACCCGAATCAGCCACCAGTGCTGTATCATCAGCGAACAACAACTGACTCACTTCCCAAGCTCTCTCATCCACAACAGACTGCATACTTGCCCCTCTCTCCAAAACTCATGCATTCCCCTCCCTAACAACCCCATCCATAAACAAATTAAACAACCATGGATACATCACACACCCCTGCCGCACACTAACTTTCACTGAGAACCAATCACTTTCCTCTCTTCCTGCGCGTACACATGCCTTACATCCTCGATAAAAACTTTTCACTGCTTCTAACAACTTACCTCCCACACCATATATTCTTAATACCTTCCACAGAGCATCTCTATCAACTCAATCATATGCCTTCTCCAGATCCATAAATGCTACATACAAATCCATTTGCTTTTCTAAGTATTTCTCACATACATTCTTCAAAGCAAACACCTGATCCACACATCCTCTACCACTTCTGAAACCACACTGCTCTTCCCCAATCTGATGCTCTGTACATGCCTTCACTCTCTCAATCAATACCCTCCCATATAATTTCCCAGGAATACTCAACAAACTTATACCTCTGTAATTTGAGCACTCACTTTTATCCCCTTTGCCTTTGCACAGTGGCACTATGCAAGCATTCTGCCAATCCTGAGGCACCTCACCATGAGTCATCCATCCATTAAACAACCTTACCAACCAGTCAACAATACAGACACTTTGTCCTCCATTTAAATTTCCGTAGTTTGGCACAGTGTAAAGTCCAGACTTTACGTGTTTTGTGTTTTAGTGATTAATTGCAGCTTACAAAAGGTGTCATCATATTAGGTTGATTAAGTGAATGTAACATTGTTTTTGGAAAAGCTTTCATGCGTGATTCCCTTTCACTTGAGAGTTGAAATACTTGCTCTTGATTTTGAGAAAGCATTCCCCTGAGAAAGAGGTAATGGTGAATTTTAAAGCGTGCCTTCTAAAGTGCTGTTGATAGTAGATAAATATGGTTACTTCATAGTGTGGATAAGATTGGCCGCAGATTGTATCCGTAAGTACTAGCTCATCTCTTTTTTCGACTGTTTGACTATGCAGTATTTTTGAAAAAACGAACATCGGTGTAATGGTATCTGTATGTAATTAAGAGGGAAAGGAATCCCACAGGTACATGTGAATCTAGCAGATATGGTTTCACAAAGAAGAATGTATTTTTTTGATACTGTAAGAGGGATTTTGCTCTCAAGAAAGTTTTACAGCTTCGTAACATATTTGAACTCTATGTTCTTATCTTCATGTATTTTATAAGTATGAATAAGGTCAACTTTGCAGCAGTAGGCATTCTGCTGTACAGAAGAAAACTTAATGAGCTTGCAGTAATTACCTGAAACAGTCCATGAGAATGTTTGGTATGTCTCCATCCAAGTCTCACCTTCCAGTATTTTTCTTTGCATATTCTGATATTTTTTATTAACAGTCAGCCTGTAACTAAGGTGCACAACACTTTTTTTTTTACTCAGGTTTCTTTTTTGATTATACTGATATACTCTGTAGGCTTTAGGGCATAGTGTGTATCAATATTGTCAGTTTCTTTTTGTTGTTTTCTTGAGATTTAGCATTTAAAAAATTTTGAATGTCAGACTTTGAGTTATAGCAGGTGCCTGATGCATGATGCCATCGTGAAATAAAGGTGATCTCATGATAGTAAAATAAATACTCTATTCCAATTAATATATGTTTTTTTACCCAAACATTGCTAAATATTTCAATCCAGCAGTAGTACGCATGAGTAATGCATGATTCTTTGTATCCAAAACTACATTTAGCTTCAGTAGTTGTGATTGCTGGTTGTGGCATTATAGGGTTTTCATTTTTTCCTGAACCATGGAACTATATTTTCATTATGATTGTAACAATGGTATTGAAATCTATTTCACTGTTGATATATATGTACTGTTTGAAGGATGCATTCTTGAGTGTTTTGTGTAGTAGGATTAGTGTGACCCTACTTTAGAAAGATCAGTTACCTTAAGAAAGTGTATATTTATTACTCCCAGAAGTTATTTTCTATGTCAGCCAATGATAGCCATTGTAAATAAATTAAACAATTGTCAAGTTATTCTTCTTCAACTGGTACCTCCGGAAGAATCCTGTCCCTGAGTTAGAGCAGTGTTTTAGTCAGTGCTTGTTGTTCTATAGTGAATTGTCATTGTGGAAAACAGTATCACATTGACTAAGCAAGAATCATATCATAGTATATGCTTAGTCAGTTCCTTGGATGTTCAGTCATATTCAGCAGAATAAAAGAATATTGGTTTGGTTCTTAAAAGATATGATTGCACAGTAGGGAAGAAATATTTTGTGACTAGCAGGTAGGAGTTTTTTCCTTTTCACCCTTAAGATCAGTGGTCCCCAGTAGTAAGTGAAATATTACTAATGAGGTTTGTTAAGTGTAAAATACACGAACACTCATTATTGGTTTATGGATGAACACTTAATACGTGTACAAAAGCAGTAGGCTTTGAACTACCATTTTTTTTTTTATAATCAAATGCTTATCATAACTTGAAAGAAAATTATTTTGCCTCCCTTCCCCTCCAGTATTGGACAAAATCTTCCATCAAGGCCATGCCTTAATTGAAAAATTAAAAGGGTTAATGAGAGGGAGAAAGTATTGTTGCAGAAAAGTATTCCAAGAATTTAGGAGTAAGTGAAAACTTGCCTTTTAAAAAGGGCCATGTTGTGGGTCTTAGGGGTGGATATGAGGGGATAGAGTTCCAAAGCTTCAAGGTGTAGGAAAAGCCATTATCAAAGCAGCCATATGGTAATTGTGTAATACAAAGCTTGCTGAGGAGTATGTGGAGTAGCTGATGATTGGAGAAGAGGAAGAGTGAAACAATATTGTGGTTGGTATAGGACAAATGGTTCAAGGTGAGATGATCTTGGGAGAATTAATGTCAGACTGCTTTAGACTTGGTTCTGTTTAGTATGAATGTAGAGCTGTAGAACTCCAAAGAAGGATTTATCATTCCTTCATATAAATGGAGGAACTGTTCAACAGAAAAGAAATTTTCATGGATGAACAGGACTTCCAGTTTCTTAGAGGCAGACTTAAGTGCATAATGTGAGGTTTCTGAGATAGATCAGATGTTACCTTGATACCAGATGCGTTCATTGTGTTGAGTGGTGGAATTATAGATCCATCAAAAGTGACAGGAAAGTTGTGTTTTTTTTCAGAGAGAGAGAAGAGCACAAATTTGGTTTTGGGGGCATTAAACTCAACTAGGTTTCATCTACCCCATTAAGATATCTTGTCGAGATATCTTGTGGTCGTTGAGTTGAGATGAAATACATATCGAACTAAAGAGGATGAAGCAGACATGATTGAAGCAGAGGAATTCAGTGTTGTCACCAGCATACGAGTGCACTTTTTTTTTGTTGAAGAGAGGGAATCATTTATAAAAAGGAGAGAAGAAAGAACCTTGAGGAACACTGCTTATGAAAAGGAAAAGGGGAGAGGTTGACCCATTAACAACTATGAAGATAAATTGGCTGGAGAAGAAGCTAGTTGTGAGGGAGGGAAGCCAAAATAGAGAAGGTACTGGAGACGAGAACCTGATGCCACACCCTATCCAAAGCTTTGAATATATCATGGGCAACCCCACAGGATTCACCAAAATACTTCAAGAGATGATGACCAGACATTAGTAAGACAGGAAAGGGTATCAATAGTGGATCTTGTCATACTAAAAGCCATATTGATGATCAGAGAGAAGACTGAGAGATTCAAGATGTTTGAGGATATTTGCAGAGGGATTCAAAGACTTTGGCAGTAGTAAAATTCATTGCAGCCGGGTGATAGTTACAGGGGTTAAAGCAGTCATATCTTCTTTGGGATCGGATGTACCGATACAATATTTGAAGAAGGATATGTTTTTGTGTAAAGAGGAATGGAGGAGACGAACAAACTCAAGTGTAAGTTTGAAAGCACAGTTTTTCAATACAAGGATATAATGCCATCTGGTCTATAAGCCTTGCTTGTGTCTAGAGAGAGAAGTGCTTTTGGACAATCTGTAAAGAGATTACAGGAAGGGGCATACAATTGGTGAAAGGAGCATCAGGAGGTGAAGGAATTTTGAAGTCATCTTAGGTAATTACAGGAGAAACAAGAACCAAAGAGAATTGCACTATTTTATCAGTACAGGAAAGTGAATGAAATGTAGTGCAGCAGTTATTGTTATAGATGCCTTTAGCTAAAGACTGATCAGTAGATGAAGTTTTGAGGAGAGGTTTCATTTTGTTAGGGATCCTTGATTGGATGGAGCACAGATTATAGTTTCTGGAAGCGTTCAGTAATTCATTGAAGTGATAGGGCTTTCCAACAGGTTCTACTGCCTTAACAGGGGAGGACTGTTTAGCTTGTCCCTTCAGATTTCCTCCGCTGTTGGAGTACACAGTTCAGTCTCCTGACTCAAAACAGAGTTTCTAAGCCTTAGTTTGTATTTACTCACCCCTGAATATGTATGTTTAATCCTTAGATAAGTTAGGAAAATTACTGGTTTGGGACCCAATGGATAGGCAAGGGTTAGGAATTGTGTATTTCTGTTAGCAATTAATACGTTACACAGTTGTGCCACAGATGGAATCAGAGCTGCAGTAAGAGCAAGTTTCATGCTGTTTTGAGGTTTGTACTTTGATATTGTAAATGTTACACTCATTTGATTGTCACAAAATTATGTCTGTTTTAAAATGAATATTAACATACCATTTCTGTAAATCAAATTTTTGTTTATTTCACTAAAGCTGATCATGAGAAATATCTTTAATATTTTTGATGTGTTGTACACATGTGTGTATTTTAGTCATTATCATTGAATAACCATATTGATAATACTTCAGAGACCTAGAAAATGTATTGGCTAACAGCATAAAGCAAATCACTCTTGATAGTCTTATTAATACTATGCTTAATGAAAAGTCTGATAGTTAAGCCTATTTGGATAGACATTGAACTTCCCGAATTATACTTTTTCTCATTTTCCTTATAAGTTGAAATGAGTTTCTGTAGGGTAAAATTTTTAGTTGAAACTTTTCTTAATATGCATGTAGAGAATTCTTTCTGTTAACAGACCTCTTCTGAGGTATCTAAATAGGAACTTAAACTTACAAGGGAAGGACATTTATTGCTTCTCTCTTGCACATAACCCACATTTGTTAGATATGTTGCAATTAGAAATCATTTTATCACAGGGTGTGAGGAAACAAAAGTTGAGAACTGATGCAATGATAGGTCATAATTTTGTGATTTTTTTTTTTTGCTTTATTGTGGATATTGGCATAGGTGGTTCACTTATGTTTACTCTTAGCATGTGGTGTACATGTGTATTCAAGCTCAGTTGACATGCTTCTGTTACTTGCAGTACTAAAGAATATGTTTCTTGAATCTGAATTTCTGTAATGTGTGTTTTTGTAATTGTCCCCAGCTGCATGAAGTAGCATACCTCACAAAGGTCCGTTGATGCATGTTCAGAAGTAGGTTGATGTGTGCATGAAGATTCCTCAAATACATCACTGTCTTATCTCAAAGTGGTTGCCTGGGTTGTGGCATTGCTAAAACTTACTGTGAATGTCAGTATGTACTGTGTAGATAGTTTTTTGTTGCATTGTCTGGGAAGCAAAAGATGATTTTATGCATCATCCATGTTCAGATAAGACTTGCCATTCCAAGTCTTGCCTACTGAGGATATACATAAATCTTCTTGCTCCATGATATCTCATGTACATGGAATTAGAATCTTTCTGTCTCATTGTGGATTTCTTGATAACTGCTGCTATGCAGTGCTTTTCTATCATATTATTCTTGGCATTAGGTGCATTCTTGATAATGACTTTAGGAAATAACTTTTCTCATTAATGAATTATTTGCTTTGTAGGAAATTACTGTATATTGTCAGTCATCAAGAACTTACTCTTGACAGTGAAGATCAGAAGCGATGTTTGATGCCCTTTAGAATTATTGTTTTGTGCATTTTTCTAATATGTCTTCTCATGTGTCATGTCCTTATGTTTTTGTGTGTGTGAAATGTTTTTAACTTGGCATTTGTTTGCTTAAGGTGTCTCTTTGCCAGGGCTCTATTTATTGTGTGTTAATCAGTTTTGCAGTTTTTGTTTTCGTGAAGAAAATTCATTCATTATGAACTTTATTGGGATGTATTTTTGTCACGAAGGTCATTCACTGTCCTTTGATTTGCTCTTGAGAGTTAGAATGGAAGGAGTGATCAAGCTGTCTTGCATCTAATGCTGAATGTATTGGTTAATTATTTTATTAGTTATGTATTTCAATCACACATGAAAGTGCTGCTTGGCAAAGTTGTTGCACCATTGATAGATAAAAGTTGTGTGTATACTAGGTTGATTTGATGGCTCAGCAGTAAATGTAGACGCATTTTAGAAATATGATTACAACGACTAAATTGCCTCAGCTTCTTTTTCATACTGAACAAAAACTTTGTACCTTATGTACTTATGTATTTGTCAGTCTTGTATATTTGTCAACCCCAAACATATACCTCATGTATAAGGCAACCCCAGTTTTTGAGAGAGAGTAGAGCAACATATGAGAACTAAACTGCTGGGTATTGTCTTGTCCATAAGTTTTCTGGTACAGAGGTGATGTTTTTACAAAGTAATGACGTTTTTCTTGTTTGATGGTGTACAGTGTCACCCCAAAATAGTGTTAGCACAAGTTATTCATGGTACCAGTTTGCCTGGTACAATCACATTTATCTTTGAAATGAATGAATGTTAACATAATACAGCAAAAGAGGACAACAATGGGTTGAGTGACAAATTTTCACTCCAAGAAATCAGACTGGGAAGAGGTCATTGAAAGGATTCTAACCCAAATAGGAATGAGATCTTCAGAGACAATATCGTAGTTTCAAACAAAAACATGCAGTGAGAGGCTAGACCAGATAATCATTAAGCAGATTCCAAAGACTAAGGAAACTGGTACAAAATGAAAAATACTAGATGACAGAAAACTGTAGATAGATAGAAGGGCATCAGAAAGGATAATACAGATAGCAGTGAAAGAAGCAAGAATGAAAGAGTTGAATGAGAAATAAAGAATGCAGATGTTGAGATCATGAAATCCCCTAACTTGGCAAAATGGTAGGAGCAACAGATAGAAATATTAAGTAGGAACGTTAGGCAGGATCAGTAGGTAGAAGTAGTATGTATGAACATTAGATTGGATCTATAGGTAGAATTAGTAAGCAGGAACATTACGTAGGCACTTTTTGAAGAAGTAGATTGTAGGATTATTTGGTAGGAGCCTCTAGAAACACTGTTGGAGTCGCTCTTTGCCAGTGGCCTGTTAAGGGTGAGGCACTAAAGGCTATACCCCATTCATAGAACATACCTTGGATATTTGGACTACTGCAATGGAACCTCTTCCTCCATTTGTTTGCCCTAACAAACACAACCTGTCCCTTTTATGTAGGGAAACTTTCCATTTTCCAAAAAATGCTTGGAATTTTTTTTATATTATCTTTTTCTTATACCTCCTTTTTTTCATTCAAAGATCAGCTTTGGCATTTACTCCTGACCATGACTTAAGTTTTGTCATAAACAAAAATATTTGATAGTACTGTCTTATACATCTCTGACAACAGTGCCCTTTTAGTATCCCCAACATCTTTTCTTCTATGATATTATTATATGACTCCAGGACCCATTTGATAAAGGGGTCATGGGGCTATAACCTCAGACCCCCTATCTTGGGGCCTCTGGAGCTCTAAGGATGCAACTCCATTCAGTAGCAGGGACAGGATGGACTCCTTTGAGGTGGGAAGTTCTTTTATGAGTGTATTCTATTTCAGCAACTGATGAAGATTCAGCCTCACCAAAGGTGACTTTTCGCTTGTGGTGTAACCTCAAGCAGACGGAATCCGGTAACACCACATCTTTTCTGTGATGGTATTATTAGAATTCCTTAAAAATGGTCGTCAACGAATAGTTAAATTCAGATTTTGATATGACCTCACCATAAAGTCCTGTAATTTAGCTTAAGCTCGGTAATTCTGTGTAGATAAGCTGTCCTAGTAACCTAAGAACTGGCTTTGCAGGCTCACCGAAACTGCTCGGCTGCTGAAGAATGTTTTCCGACGCACCACTACACGTGTCAACCTGGAAGTAGAGCTTGCTCGTAAGTTCCTGGTCCTACCATTCCCCAAGCTTGACAATAGCTGTTGCTGATTCATTTGATAAGTTGTATTAGTGTTGAAGATAGGTCTTTGATCCCTTACAATAACCTTGATAAATTCTGTAATGCATGGACTTCATATGTAGAATAGTTCCTCTTTGATAGGTCTTTGATCCCTTACAATAACCTTGAAAAGTTCTGTAATGCATGGACTTCATATGTAGAATAGTTCCTCTTTAGAATCCTGTAAATGCACCACATGTTTATCATTTGTTAAGAAGTGCACACACTTTCAAGTAATGTTTTGTAGCAGTTACAGAAATTGCTACTTTTTCTTATGCCAAACTGGTCACCCAGGTAAACTGCAAATATGTGAACTATCATACTTTTCTCTTTTGTGTTGTGGAATTTTTATTCCCTGTAATCATTGATGCAGGTATTATGTGTATCTATCCAGTGTTCTGTAAATAATGATGCTATTTATAATTACCAAAAAGATATCTAGTGTTCCATCATTACTGCTATGGTCTTAGCGACATAGAAAACACTTTTTTATCAAAGTATATATACTAGGATCTTGTTTAGCACTCAAAGATACATTCCTGTAGAAGGGAGCACTAAATATATAGGCTCTAAATGAGGTCATTATAGCACTGTATATACAGGGATATGTTCCTGGCAGCATTCTTTCTTACGTATGAGCAATATATGAGAGCTTCATTGCGATATCAGTACTAATTCTAAATGAAAATACTTGGTAAATGTATTACAGTGAAACCCCATCCTTGTGGAGTAACTAGAGGGAAAGGCAGTCCATTAGAAACCAAATTCTGTTACATCCAAAAAAATTTATCCCTGGGACAAAACAAATTTACAAATCAGTGTGTGCACTGTAAAGTTACCTTGATCCAGTGATGATGTTGTAGCCTACATTCAGATGACATCCACCCACCCCAGTTTGCTGTGAAAAATTAATTCAAGATTCAAAAGTGATACTTCTCTTGACATTTTGGTATCATATGGATCACTGACACTTACGGGCCTTTTTCCATACATCATGGGTCTAGAATGCTATACAATATAGGACAAATCGAGGTTCTAAGGTGGATGACCAAATGATAGTGGCAGTGCTCAAAACAGAAGGTGAGTGCTCATTATCCCAGAGCAAACGATGCTTACTGGTCAGGCTACAGTAAACAAAGGTGACAGTGGGTGTGTTTTATCACACCTACTGTTTTCACTCGTGAGCATTTTTTACATTTTTAGATTTTCTTGATTTTTTTAGTTTCTTGGTAAAAACTTTTTCTTCAGGACAAAGAGTGTTAATGTGATGAAGATGGTAAATACGTTATTTTATAAATAATTATTTTTTTTTTTATTGTCATTAAGTACTAAGGCAACACTTTGGTCATATTGCCATATTTATACTTGGAGGCCTTTTTCCATGGGTCTCAAATGTTCACATAATTACACAAAAGTTAATCAGAAACAGAGTGACCAATGCTTGGTAAACATAATTGTGCAGCATTAAAACTTATATGTGCTTTTTCAATCATTTTGGATTTTTTTTTTTAGTAAATATTTTTTCCAGGATGAAAAGCATTGTACAGGGCACCCAAGCTTAAGCAGGATGTTTGTCTATTGCCAGTAGTATTGGGACATTTTTTCAACTTTAAATTCTCATTTTTTAGAAGAAGGCACAGAAAGAAAATGTGAACAGAGAAACTGAAAAACTTTTCAAGGATGTAATAAAACTTACTAATGTGGAAGAGACAAAAATCCAGTGATATTAAGTGAGATGGATGATAATGGTTTAAAAGTATGTGGAAATTCATATGACCAGTTACATGGATTAAAAGTTGCATTATTCTTTTACAAAGAATAGTAAATATGTAAGTTGTAGCTTTATTAAAAAAATGATTTTCCCTCTAGATTTAGTTTGTCATGCAAGCAGAGAGATAACCCAAATGTCAGGGGATTAGAGACCTCTTAATCCCCACCTTACTAGTGAGGTAAATGCCTCTCATCTTCAATTAACCACCTAAGAGGTAACAGTCCAGATTCTACCACTGGTGTAGAATCCTTCGGCACTTAGATACGGAGGTTCCCGGTCCTTCATAGGAACATTGGACACTATCTCTATAAATCCTGAAGTCATCGATGGGGATATGGAGACAGACTGGTGTTCCTTTTGTATCATGTCTCAGTTAGTTTATTAATGATGAATTAGTCTACATCTAGAAGGGTTGTAATATAGATTGTTTTCATCATTATGGGTCCCATGATCATATGAATCATGTCTTGTAAATATGTGAAAGAAGCGCTCCACCCACAGTACTAGAATACCAAAATACTATAATTCTTATCAACTCATGGGTGTTCTTTTGGGTTAACACAAGGAATATTAAGGTGTCTTGCTTGGGTACACCAGTTGAATTGTATAATTAGCAGATAACCTCAGTGTGCATTTCCTTGTAGCAGATAAAAAGGAAGTTTCCTATTTGATACTGTATTACCAGGTTTTGCTTGAGAACTTGTCATTTTTGCACTTCATCTTTTTATGAGCATTTGAAACCCATGTCATAAGGGTTATTATGTTTCTTACCAAAAATCTTCCCAGTCTAACTCATATGTATTGATTGCACCTGATAAAACTCAACTTGCCACCAATATGCCGCAGTGTGTTATGAGAAAATCTAGATGATATATGATGAAAAAAAGGTACTAAAAAAGATGATAGAGCTGATGCTGTTGTTTGAGTGAAATGGAGTAGACTGAGGGTTACTGGGAGGTAGAGGTAGATGAAATAGGCTTGGGTATGTCACCTCTCAACTAATTCAGCAACTTCTGCCTTATTACAGGTAATGCAGACAAAATTTTATGAATGCTTACCAAACACCTTTGTAGTAAGAGCTTAAGTTTTGCATCTCTACCTAGAGACAGTGTCATCATCAGTGAATGAGGGATGTTGATTTATCAGAGAGCAGACCTCAGTCAAGTTACACTATTTCTACCTATCAGGTGGTTAATGAAGGATGACAGGCAGTTTACTTTATGACTAATATAGGGGTTAAGAAGGCTTTGACCCCCAGAGGGTTAAGATATCTCTCATGGCTCACGGGGCATTTCCATGAAGAGAAAGAGTTTATCATCCCTCAAAACTTACATATCTCACTTACTGACAGAGCTGTGTGAGTTTTGAGAAAGCAGTTTTTTCAAAAGCTGATCAAGATACGTTTGTCTCAGAAAAATTGACTGTATCCTTGAGGCTTCATCCTCTTTGACCATTATAAAATGTAGGCCAGCAGATGCTTGTTCACAGATTCAATGACAGTACAAAATGACCATACAAAAATCCATCCAGGCCGACAGCATCATGATGTGGAGGTGAGGTGGCATTGAATAAACTCTCATCCATACTGCTGTTGTTTGGACCTACAGGCTATTGATTATCAGCTTACATTGTGTGTTACTTCTCTGGCCTTTTGAGGGGTCAGATGGGTTTCACTATCTTTTACCTGTGAGTTTTCCACAAGCTGATGAGTGTTGATGGTCAAATAGGTCTTTGTATTCTTAACTTGCTGAGGGTATGTAGAACTCACAGTGTCTATGTAAACCCAATAGAGCACAAAACTTTCAGTGAGCTGGAGATTGAGGTAATGGCACTGAGTAGTAACACATTTGAAGATTGTGGGTTTGTTGACCTCAGTGCTAATGAGACATAGAAAGTCCTTCTTTTTGTGGGGCATTTTGAAAAATTTGACGGAGGAAAGCATGATGATGAATCTGCTGTCCAAAGTGACATACTGCAGAATAAGGAAGTGGCCTATACATCTGGATATTTGGCCCATATATTGTGTTTTCGTTAGGGCAGAGGGCCGTAAATCAGATATGAATGCACTAAATTAGACAGGTGGTATTGTCAAAGGGGACAAATGCATAAAGATTTGGGTAATATATACTAATGAGTGGATGATAATCTAATGGAATTTAACAGAGAGAAATTTGAACAGAGAAATCATGGGGCAACTAACGATATTGTGACTCCTACATGCAGGGACCCTACAGGAAAGAAATAGAGGAATCATCAGGGATTTTGGAGTTAGTATAAATGACAAACTTGAATTCAAGAAGCACATTGAAAAGATTAGCCAGTAGTACTTTCAGACCAGATGATAAGTGGAATGATACTAAGAGCATTGGCAACAACAGACAGAAAATTGATGATAGCAATTTTTAATGTTTTTAAAAAGTAAAACTGAATACTGCTTATAAAAATGAACAGGATAGAAAAAGTACAGAAACATTTCATAAGTAGTATCATTGGTCTGGAGCATATGAATGGCCATAAGATATTAAAATGTCTGGAAATGAACCATCTGAAACAATAAAGAGATAGGGAAAGTATTTGGTAAGCATTGCTTAGCACAAATAGAAGGAATAGAGAGCAAAGTTTTAATCCTAAAAGCAACCCATCAAGGAAGATGTGGAAAGATTAAGTCAAGTGTAACTCCTGGTGATACGCCAGAAAGATAGGCAAAAACGCGTGATTGCCATAGGAGGAATCTGGAACATTTATTTGATTCGGTACCTGGAGAACAAAAAACATGATTGGATTGACTACAGAGACATTCCAAAGAATATTGGACTTGTGGTTGAAAACAGTACCAGGTAGACACCAAATTGACGACTGTACCAAAGGAGTGGCCACTAATTAAAGATAACTCTGTACAACAAGCAAAATCAATGATGAGAAGAGGAGAGGCAGTGGAGAGAAAGAGTGTTATTCAGCATACAAATTGAATGGTGAGTGCTATTTGCCATCCTTGTCCATAACTTTCTTTGAGGTTAGTTTGACGAAGTGGAACTGACCATTATTTCATGGTTAAGCACTGAGCCTTCGACTGTTGGTGCTAAGGAGGAAAATGAGGCTACTTGTGTCCTTGTTTATGTTTGTTGGTTGGCTTGGGAAAATTTCTTTTAGTTTTGTGTTGGAAATAGTCTAGGGCTCTCATCCATTTGGACTTATTGTCGCAATTGAAATGGAATTACACTGTTTATGGAAAAAGCATTTCATTACTTGTTTTGTTCACACAATCAAAAGTGATGATAGATTATGGGGCATAGAATAATTGTTCGTTATCATCACTTAATAGCTATTAGTGCTGCATAAAAGTTTTAGGTCTAGTTATGAAATAATGGACTGAGGGTACATGGACTTGGCTTGTTTTATCATTGAAAAACAATACTTACTCATATTTGTATAATTTTCTTCAGGGAAAATGATTAGTGTCTTGTAAACTTTCCACAACTTTGGCTGTCTTAGATCATTACAATGATAAGCAACAAGTATTAAGTAATTTTTACTTCGCAGTATGCTGAAAACAAAATCATAATGGCTTGTCACCTTTCATGATTTATATGTATTATCATGGGCTAGTTATTGTCAGTCATTGATTTTGATAACGTTAAAGATTAGGAAGGAGAGAGGAATGGATGCTATAAGAAAATTTATTAGAGCCAGAGATGTATCATATCAGGAAGCCAGAGGAATAGTTTTGGATTGGATACAACAGAAACAGTTTCTGAATAGAGAAGAATGAATGGAGATACGTACTGATTTCACTTGACATGTAATTTTAGTGTGGAAAGGGAAAAGTAAAAAACAGTTATATAAGTGTGCAAGTTCATGTTTTACTTAAAGCATTGGGCTTTGGTTGAGGATGTGAGTAATTTGCAAGGCTGTATGCACCTGATCCACATCATATGTGGGCATGGAGTTGATGATAATAAGAAGGTAGAGTATTTAATGTAACAACATTTTTCAAGTGTATTTGGTGTATTCACATCACACAGAATGCTTACATGTTAGTTTGTAAGATTAGAATGGATGTAATATTAGGAGGTTCCAGATCACAGATCTGTAATTTTTTTTTATGTTCCTGTTGTCTCATTCATCTTTTATGTTATCCATTCATAAATATATGCATTTTCAGGATCACATATCACACATAGCAAGATCAGTCAGTATTAGATACCACAAAAACAAATAGAGTTGATAGGAAGAGTGATGATGCTCTAGCAGGAGGATTTAGTCTGTGTCTGGTAATACATATAAGGCCATTTCTTACATTTTAAGCAGGTAGGGTCTTTTTGAAAATTTTCCTGTCTACATTTTGTGTGTATGGCTCTACATGATAATGTTAGTGAACGAGTAGCAGTTTATGATTTCTAAAAAAAATTTATGCATGAGAGTTCTATTTTATATTTTCTTTATAACCATTTTGCTGCATTGAGGCTGCTTTAGTTCTGTATTTATTTGGCAACATTTTTCATACATGAGGAATATCCTTTGGCAGATCTGATAAAATTTTAAAAGTTCAGGAATAACTTTCTCAACAAAATTTTCAGAACATATAAATGACTTGTGATAGCTGACATTTGGCCTTAATCTGTTGTACTAGGTGCTGTGAGGGCCACCACCCAGGATAAGAAGGGGTCAGATGGCTCCATCCCCTACCCTGCCTGGAGCTAATGTCCAGACTGCATTGGTAGCAGTGTGCTTTTCTTTTTCTTCTTGCTTGATCCACCAGTGTATTCAAGGCAGTTGCACACATAGGCCTCGAAATACAGGATTAATTTAGGGATGGGTCATTTACTAAAATTTTTCTGCAAAATACTTGCATATCAGAGCATTTATATTATCAGGTCAAACTCTTCAGAATGATATGAATATCATTAGAATGGGAATTCATGTAGGATAAGAATCAGGCTGCATAGTTTAGATTGTTTGTTGTAGGACTATGCCAAGAATGTGGATTAGAGATTGGATTAAGAGTGACGGAACCCATAGTTTTACTATATACTTTTGAGATTTGTAGGTAGTAGTTGGTAGGCAGCCAATGACCAAGGAGGGATATTACCAGTACTACCTGCCTGGGTATCATGAGGGTTACTGACAGCTGCATAGTGAGCCAACACTTCATTGTTTGTCAAGTTGCACTCCTCTGACCAAGGTAGCTGTCTTTTTTTCTGCCTCACTTATATATGGACCACTGGCATTCTGTCCTCAAATATACAATTTCTCTCTGTCACACATAACGCTTGACAACACTTAAGTCACGCAGCTTATTCTTTGTAACTCTGGATTTTCCTGCAGTAAGTGCTATGTGCTAGCCCTGCCTTTTGGCAAAATTGTAGGAGCAATAGATAGAGGTAGTAGGTAGGAACATTTAGGCAGGAGCATTAGGTAGAAGTAGTAGGTATGAACATTGGGCAGGAACAATAGGTAGAAGTAGTCAGTAGGAACATTAGGTAAAGGAGCCTTTGCTAATGCTGCACTAGAATTGTTTTCTGCCAGTGGCCTGTTAAGGGTGAGGCACTAAAGGCTGAAAAGTGCCACAGGAACTCACCAGTTACGGAAACTGTATTTCCGTGGCCATCACATTGAGGGAGTTCCAGGAGGGAACAACCATCAAAGATATAGATAGATAGATGGATAAATATATCAGATTTAACATTTGCTATTAATAATGTTGACATATTTAAACTTTTCTTTTATATAATACACAGTAATTTAGAGTACTTACCTACTTAAGATACGAGTACCAAAGACAAGATTTTGCCATAATCAAAGGGCTAGAGCATAGTGCTTATTGCTTGTCTTGCTTATTTGATAACAGTGTTTCTCTTGACAATCAATCTTTTACTCACCATTTGTCTTGCTTGTTGCCTAATGCTGTTTTCCTTTTTCAGCTGTGCCTTTAGTGTAGTTATCTATTCGAGGTTCATCTGGATTTGTCTTTAATCATAAGTCTGATTTTCATTTGAATGTTTCTGTAGCCACTTGATATATGTTTTTTTAGGGCACCTGATATTGCGTTTCATAATCATTCCAACTTCCAAGTCAGGCATTCTTATATTTTTGTGTGGTATCATTTCATTATGATCCCAGGTAGTATACTTGATTTAATGAATTGCTTATCAATAGACTCCCATTAAGTTTTATTTTGCCCATTTGTAATTTTTCTTAGTTTTGACAGAAAGGTAGACTGTACACAAACACAGAAAGACAGACAGACTTGTGATGAGGAAGAGTCATGATAAAAGCAATAGAATGTCAAAAATCAGTGGCATTATAATGGGAAAATACTACAGGGGCTCTCGATTTATGCATATTTGATTTACGCCATTTGTAGAGTAATGCATATGGTCCATTTACTCCATTATTTTAATTTACATGGGCCTGAGTCTGGAATAACATGGTTATCAGTGGTGTGGCATTGTCAGGGCCATGTGAGAAGCTCACACATGCTGAGTATGGATACAGCATCAAGTATATTGCATGGGTTTTGCCACCTGAATTGTGCCACTAGTGCGACTTTTAAGTTCTCCTGGTACCAGTGGTGCTAAGAAGCATAAGGCCATCTTCATTGAGCTTAAAATTGATGTGCTCAGATGTTATGAGAGAGGTGAATGAACTGCTGATATCAAGCTGTGCCCTTGGACATAGTGAATCTTCTTTACAGACTATTTGTAATAGTGTAGAGAAGATCAAGGTGAGTGCCAATTGTGGAACATCAGTCAGTGCATCTGAGACCTCATATTTCCAAACTTTGATTATGGAGAGGATGGAATAATTGTAAATTATAGTGTTTTATATTTCCTGGTATATCTATTGATTGAGAGGGTGAAGGCATGTACAGAGCATCAGATTGGGGAAGAGCAGTGCGGTTTCAGAAGTGGTAGAGGATGTGTGGATCAGGTGTTTGCTTTGAAGAATGTATGTGAGAAATACTTAGAAAAGCAAATGGATTTGTATGTAGCATTTATGGATCTGGAGAAGGCATATGATAGAGTTGATAGAGATGCTCTGTGGAAGGTATTAAGAATATATGGTGTGGGAGGCAAGTTGTTAGAAGCAGTGAAAAGTTTTTATCGAGGATGTAAGGCATGTGTACGTGTAGGAAGAGAGGAAAGTGATTGGTTCTCAGTGAATGTAGGTTTGCGGCAGGGGTGTGTGATGTCTCCATGGTTGTTTAATTTGTTTATGGATGGGGTTGTTAGGGAGGTAAATGCAAGAGTCCTGGAAAGAGGGGCAAGTATGAAGTCTGTTGGGGATGAGAGAGCTTGGGAAGTGAGTCAGTTGTTGTTCGCTGATGATACAGCGCTGGTGGCTGATTCATGTGAGAAACTGCAGAAGCTGGTGACTGAGTTTGGTAAAGTGTGTGGAAGAAGAAAGTTAAGAGTAAATGTGAATAAGAGCAAGGTTATTAGGTACAGTAGGGTTGAGGGTCAAGTCAATTGGGAGGTGAGTTTGAATGGAGAAAAACTGGAGGAAGTGAAGTGTTTTAGATATCTGGGAGTGGATCTGTCAGCGGATGGAACCATGGAAGCGGAAGTGGATCATAGGGTGGGGGAGGGGGTGAAAATTTTGGGAGCCTTGAAAAATGTGTGGAAGTCGAGAACATTATCTCGGAAAGCAAAAATGGGTATGTTTGAAGGAATAGTGGTTCCAACAATGCTGTATGGTTGCGAGGCGTGGGCTATGGATAGAGTTGTGCGCAGGAGGATGGATGTGCTGGAAATGAGATGTTTGAGGACAATGTGTGGTGTGAGGTGGTTTGATCGAGTAAGTAACGTAAGGGTAAGAGAGATGTGTGGAAATAAAAAGAGCGTGGTTGAGAGAGCAGAAGAGGGTGTTTTGAAATGGTTTGGGCACATGGAGAGAATGAGTGAGGAAAGATTGACCAAGAGGATATATGTGTCGGAGGTGGAGGGAACGAGGAGAAGAGGGAGACCAAATTGGAGGTGGAAAGATGGAGTGAAAAAGATTTTGTGTGATCGGGGCCTGAACATGCAGGAGGGTGAAAGGAGGGCAAGGAATAGAGTGAATTGGAGCGATGTGGTATACAGGGGTTGACGTGCTGTCAGTGGATTGAATCAAGGCATGTGAAGCGTCTGGGGTAAACCATGGAAAGCTGTGTAGGTATGTATATTTGCGTGTGTGGACGTGTGTATGTACATGTGTATGGGGGGGGGTTGGGCCATTTCTTTCGTCTGTTTCCTTGCGCTACCTCGCAAACGCGGGAGACAGCGACAAAGTATAAAAAAAAAAAAAAAAAAAAAAATCTATGCTGAAATATTTGTCTGGTAAAATATTTGGTGCTCTTTTATTAATAATGAAACCCCCTAATCGCCATCATTTGATTTATATGACCATTTTCAGGGAAGTAATCATTGCATAAATTGAGAGATCCTTGTACATAATTCACGTGTGAAAACTACCTGATAAAAAACAAAGATTGTGCTATTGAAGGGATGGGTACTCTATAATCCTGATATGTTTATCATGCTTATTTCTTTAAAGCAGGGAACCCTGGAAAGGTTCTGATGCATTAGGATCTTAGTTTTTCAACAGTGTTGAGAATATGGGGATAAAGGCTGTCCATCAGTTTGTATTTGTCTCGTATTTGTATATGTGTCTGTCCATTCGTATACAGATATTCTTCTTTTACTTCTTTCTTTCTTTCTTTCTTTTATATAGTAACTAACTGTTTGACCTATAATAATACAAGCAACATTGTTTTGTGCATATATTAGTGTATAGCTTATCTCTTCATTTTGGAACTGTGTGTGATGTGACTTCCTATTATTATTTGTGTATTTGCACTTTATAAGGAGGGACATTTACACTTGTAGGGCCCCTTCTGAACATTCTTTAACAATATACAGCTTTTTTCATTTTTATACATTGTCTGCATTTACTTGTGTGTGTATGTCTAAGTCTGTATCTGTGTGTAATGGGAAGAAGTCCCACTAAATCCATGTATTTCGAGGCCAGTATTTATGTACACAGTTCACACCCTCACTTCCAATCCTTCATTTCTACACCTATAGTTATCTTCACTTCTGTTAAAATCAGAGCTAATAAACTGGTACCTCACAGTGACAGTGATAGCATACTGCTAGCACAGCATGTAGCAAGCAATAGTATGAAGATATGTATGAGCCTCTGTGCTCAAGCAAAGACAGTTTGCCCCTATTTGGTACTCACAAATGATTCTCTTTAGTGCCGACACTGAGCCTTTCTTTTGGTAAAGGTTGCTTCACTTAAATAAGCTCATTTTCTTACTGTGAATCACTGTTGCCTGATCTAAATCATTTTACAGGTTTGTGTTTTTCAGTATAATTTGTTAAAAGATGTTCTTAAGTTCTTCATGTAGATATTTCACTAACCTTACTACTATATGTATTGATGTGTTGATCACACTAATCTGGGACGATAGTTATGAAGGTGAGATTGCAATTCTGTAGGAGTTCATATAATTCTGTTTATTTAATTTTTCCATACATGCAGCACTTCATCTTTTATGGAGAGTCAGCCTCATCAGGTGCAAACAGTTCATAAAGTTTTTCAAATCCCAACACCACCACAAAAATTCTGTCTTTCCTCTGCCGTTGTAGATGACACAGTTTGTCATCTAGAATGGCAGAGGAGAGACAGAATTTTTGTGGTGGTGTTGGGACTTGAAAAACTTTATGAATTGTTTGCACCTGATGAGGCTGATTGCAAAACATGTAGTGTTGTATGTATAGAAAAATTACATGTTGAATAGAATTATATGTAACCTACTGCATTGTGATTTCACCTTCATATATATATATATATATATATATATATATATATATATATATATATATATATATATATATATATATATATATGTATATATAATTATCCCTGGGGATAGGGGATTAAGAATACTTCCCACGTACTCCCTGCGTGTCGTAGAAGGCGACTAAAAGGGGAGGGAGCGGGGGGCTGGAAATCCTCCCCTCTCGTTTTTTTTTTAATTTTCCAAAAGAAGGAACAGAGGGGGCCAGGTGAGGATATTCCAAAAATGACCCAGTCCTGTGTTCTTAACGCTACCTCGCTAACGCGGGAAATGGCGAATAGTTTGAAAGAAAAGAATATATAGAAGGCGACTAAAAGGGGAGGGAGCGGGGGGCTGGAAATCCTCCCCTCTCGTCTTTTTTTTAAATTTTCCAAAAGAAGGAACAGAGGGGGCCAGGTGAGGATATTCCAAAAAAGGCCCAGTCCTCTGTTCTTAACGCTACCTCGCTAACGCGGGAAATGGCGAATAGTTTAAAAGAAAAAAAAAAAAAATATATATGTATATATATATTTTTTTTTTTTTTTTTTTTTTATACTTTGTCGCTGTCTCCCGCGTTTGCGAGGTAGCGCGAGGAAACAGACGAAAGAAATGGCCCAACCCCCATACACACGTACATACACACGTCCACACACGCAAATATACATACCTACACAGCTTTCCATGGTTTACCCCAGACGCTTCACATGCCTTGATTCAATCCACTGACAGCACGTCAACCCCTGTATACCACATCGCTCCAATTCACTCTATTCCTTGCCCTCCTTTCACCCTCCTGCATGTTCAGGCCCCGATCACACAAAATCTTTTTCACTCCATCTTTCCATATATATATATATATATATATATATATTATCCCTGGGGATGGGGGAGAAAGAATACTTCCCACGTATTCCCTGCGTGTCGTAGAAGGCGACTAAAAGGGGAGGGAGCGGGTGGCTGGAAATCCTCCCCTCTCGTTTTTTTTTTAATTTTCCAAAAGAAGGAACAGAGAAGGGGGCCAGGTGAGGATATTCCCTCTAAGGCCCGGTCCTCTGTTCATAGCGCTACCTCGCTAATGCGGGAAATGGCGAATAGTACGAAAAAGATATATATATATATATATATATATATATATATATATATATATATATATATATATATATATATATATATATATATATATATATTTTTTTTTTTTTTGTCGCTGTCTCCCGCATTTGCGAGGTAGCGCAAGGAAACAGACAAAAGAAATGGCCCAACCCACCCCTATACACATGTATA
Organism: Panulirus ornatus; assembly: GCF_036320965.1. Taxonomy (NCBI): domain Eukaryota; kingdom Metazoa; phylum Arthropoda; class Malacostraca; order Decapoda; family Palinuridae; genus Panulirus; species Panulirus ornatus. The sequence continues at coordinate 27,343,933 of NC_092225.1, read as the reverse complement.
TACATACACTTCCACACACGCAAATATACATACCTACACAGCTTATATATATATATATATATATATATATATATATATATATATATATATATATGTGTGTGTGTGTGTGTGTCGGAGGTGGAGGGAACGAGGAGAAGTGGGAGACCAAATTGGAGGTGGAAAGATGGAGTGAAAAAGATTTTGTGTGATCGGGGCCTGAACATGCAGGAGGGTGAAAGGAGGGCAAGGAATGGAGTGAATTGGATCGATGTGGTATTCCGGGTTGACGTGCTGTTGGTGGATTGAATCAGGGCATGTGAAGCGTCTGGGGTAAACCATGGAAAGCTGTGTAGGTATGTATATTTGCGTGTGTGGACGTATGTATATACATGTGTATGGGGGTGGGTTGGGCCATTTCTTTTGTCTGTTTGCTTGCGCTACCTCGCAAACGCGGGAGACAGTGGCAAAAAAAAAAATAAATATATATATATATATATATATATATATATATATATATATATATATATATATATATATATATATATATATATCCTTTCCAACTGGAAGCTATTTCCATGGACTCCATACAAACCACATAATGCAAATATGCAAATTCTGAAACCACTTGCCCTCACTATTTTTTTTACTTCAGTACAGATATGCTTATTCAAATATGCTTCAGCCAGTGTGTGTTATACTTTGCATTATTTTGTGATGCCTCTGAAAATCGTATAAGATTTATTTTTATATAACCATGTGATTAAGGTCCAAGTCTTTGCATAAAGGACAGAAGTGGTTTAGCATGTATGAGGTTATGGTGGACTTATAAGATTGCCAATGTATTCATGACTGCTCTATTCTGGTCTTCATGCACTTAACCACATTTAACACTGCCAACATTACTTAGCCAATAGCTTTTGTTGATTTGTATTTTCTGTTGTCTTTTGTTATACTTCACCATGAAGCTCCATTCAGGGAAAGTATGTTGTTTTCTTTGCCCTCCCATATATACTTGTAACATTGGTTATTATAAGTGTCAGTGTAAGCACTGCACAAGTGCATACACACCAGCTTGTGTCCCATGTCAGCTTCAGTTAGTGATGCTTTGTCACCTGGAGTATACTGAAATATGAGTTTTGGAAATGAAGTAGTATATATCTCTTCAAAAACTGCTTAGATCACTCCAGTTAAGATTTACAAGGAAATATGCTCAAGAGAAAATTGCAGATAATTGTAAATGCTTCTTTGTATTTTGGAATCCTTTTATGAGGCTCTTGCAAATTTAAGGTTGCACTCCACACTGACATAAGAAAATGATGGAATTCTTTGAATTAAGATGATCCATTACAAGACTTCACATTTCTGTCCATTAGCAATAATACAGCATCACTTAAGGTGACTTTTTGCTCATAGTATAATCCCTTGCAGACAGAGGTTGTTGACACCTATATTAGGAATGGGTGTGATAGGAATTGGTGTCGACACCATACCTAGAGCCGATATGAGCATTGGATTTGCATTACAACCAGATTCATTGTAACAATACACTCTTCTGATGCCTACTGTTTATGTTATAAAACAGTGTCTATACTTTGCCTAGACATTACGTAATTCTCGTGAATATTTCACATCTTGATGTTTGATAATACTAAACTAAACATCAGTTCAGTTTTTTTAACTTTTCAAAAATGAAATAGTCATAAACAAGTTATACTTGCTCTGATTAACATGTGAGTTGGGAATCTTCAGAGTTTTAACATAACCCAAGCTAACATTGAAATTTCGAAGTTATGCTACTGCTGCATGAGAGAATTGAACTCAATTTTCAGCCTACTTTGATTGACACAGTTTCGTTACATGAGCACCGGGTAAAAAATGAGGCAGGTGGCCATAGGTGGGTAAAATCAGTGATCTCCTTATCTACCTCTTGTATGATAATGTAGATGTAGCAGGTTCATTGATTGGTTAGACTATCAGATATAGATTAAGTCTGATTTGTGGAAGCAATTTGCACTAGGTATGTAAGCCACACCAAAATGTGAAATACCACGTGCATATGCATATTATCTCCAGCCATTGTATAATCACAGTGCATGTTTCAAATCCAAGGATGAATTTCTCCTTGTTTTTAGGAAAATTATTGGAGTTGGTTTTTTCATGCAAGACATACTGTGCCAAGGACAAGCACATCCATAAACTCATCCATATAGAATACCTGTATAGGTTGCTTTGCTGCTATAAACAACGAAAACAAGAACTACTCAAATGATGAATGTTTGATGGATCCTTTAGTTTGATTAGATTTACATTTATATTAATTCATACAACTGCCAAAGGAAGATTAAGTGGTTGTTAAATTTACAGAGCTTATTATTCAACCCTGGGAGGGGATCTGTGATCATTAAGGAAAGACCATGCTCACTGGGACTTAACATTAAAGCACTGTTTACCCCCCATAGGGTATTTCCACCATGATTTCACCCTTATCAACCACCATGTTGTGTATAAGGCTGACTGTGTTTATAGATATGTAAATTGATACCACTGCATCAATCTAATGCTTACATGGGGACAACATGGAACTGCTTCAAAAGATGTTGATACATTAGTTGTGGCTGAGATGCTCATTTCTTTCTAGGACAGTCCACTAGGTTATTTCAACCACTAATCTTGGTTGTTTTAGGTACCATTTCTGGTATGTCCACTTTACATACACCTCCGGCAAGATCATCATTGGTAGGCCAAAGGCTCCCATATCTCAATTAATGTATGAACAGAAAAAATTACTTCTATCCAAGGGTTATCATGACAGTTTTTACTTTTTGCTTTTGACTTATGAACTGAAAATGCCATTTAGAACAAGTGTCACTTTTGTACTGGTAGCATTATTAAGTGAATAGGGATTATTTTGTCTTGGTGTAGGCAGTTTTGTCAGTATGACCTTTTTTATCAGTACTTTTAACTGCACTTTCTGTTATGGCTTTGCACAGTATAATGCTTCTAGGAAACTGAAGTGTTTTGTAGGAACTCATGGCCCTCTTAAATTCAGCGAATCCCTATGTTCCTTTTCTTCATAAAGATAGACTTTTATTCCAGGTTACATACAATGAGCTGGATGATGGCAGCTAACAATATTCACCATGATTGTACTGTACTTCCTGTAGCAGTTACACTTCTGCTAAGCATCCCTTTACCCAAGAGGTATTCTTTTAACTGGAAATAATTAGTGGCCCTCAAGTCTGTGATCACACTGTTTGAACAACATCTTTTGCCTCGAGTTTCTTCTGTTGAAGAATAAGGAAGGCCTTGAGATGTTTGCCCTTATTAAGCACAAAAGAGGAGATTAGAGTCCCTTTCATATCATGGACAGACCAAGAGTTGATGGAGGAATGGGGCATAGATTTTCTCCCATGTACGCCACCACATTTACTTTAAGGAATTTCTGAGCACAAAATCCAGTTGGACCTCCTGATTCAGGTAACTCAGTGATTGGAATACCTTGTGTTTGCCTAGTCAGTTGCCTTCCATAAGGCTCTCTAAGGAAAAGGGATTCCTGTGAAATTTAGCAGCAAGAAAGCTCTCTCTTTTGTGGGGCATGACCTGTATAGGAAGTGCTGCAGAGCGTGAAATGGTGTGTTACAAGGGAGGCATGTAAGGACAATAACAAGTGGAGACTCTTTTGCCGTGGTCATTCCTTAGATGGAATTTCATTCCCAAAGGGAACAGGTGTCAGAGATATATGCATAGATAAATGAATCAAAAAGTTTTATTTTCTTTGCGTGCTCTGAATTGACCTGTCTGATAAATTGTGCTTTTCTTAAACTAGGAATAGACTTTCAGTTTATGAAAAAAGATCAGGTGTCTGGCCCAGGTACCTTCCTTGTCTTCCTACCTCACCTATAGATGGCCAGCTGGCTTTCGGTCCACAAAAATCTCTTCTTCTTTATGCATAACACTTGATAATGCTCTTAGGAACTCACACAACTTATCCTTTTCATCTCTGTATTTTTCTGTGGTGAGCATTATATTTCTCCTTACTTTCTGGCAAAATCTCATTGTATTTTAACCAAAAATAAGTATTCCTTCATATGGGTAGGCTTTATCTAGAGTTTAGAAATATTTGTTTTGAAGGATGTAAAACCACGTCTTTACTGGAGGCAGAGCTTTTTGAGCATTCCCTTATCTACATATATTTCCTTTGCCTCTGTTCTTTTTGAAAGACCATTTCCTGTATCTTGGATGTAGCAGGCTCAAATGAGAGACTCCACTAGATAGCGTATGATGTGGGTTGGACTCAAATAGGCACCATCTATCTTACTGCATCATTTGACATCATAGACTAAAGTAGATTACTGTATAATTAGCTGTCTTTGAATGAGCATAATCCATCCTAATAGACTATATGGTGGTTAGAGGGGGTCAAATCCCGATGGATATCCCTTATTTTGGAAGTTAATGGTGTTTTAAGCCCACGCTGAATAAATCCTTTATCTAGTGGTTATAGGGCCGTACATTTATTAGAGAAATGTTTTTTCGTACTACAAAACCATCATTTGAAAAATTGTGAATAGGTCTCTTCAATTAGCTTTTATGTTTGACCAAAGAATGATTTTCTGGTGGATTGCCAAACATTGAATTGAAATATTAATGTCATAGTATGGTCCACCGGTAAATGAGCACTTGTCATTTAAGATTTTCCTCATTTATTTCATTGTTTCATGGTATGTTATCCTCATTCCATTCATTTGAAAGAATGCCTATTTGTTTGTATGATGAACTGTAGGAAGTCTAATGCAGCCATAAATATAAAGACTAATTCCAGGTTTAGTTGAAGTTTAGACAACACTCAGGTGTAAGATGCCTCACAGGGTTTACAATTATTTATTGTTGGTATAGTTTATTGCACTATGCATGACAGCAAGTTACATATGTACGTGGTAAAACATATGTGATGCTTTAGGGATAGTCACACATTTCTTATTTTCTATGTTTGCAATACTCACCAGTAATTTTTGTGTTTCTCCCTTTTTACATGAACTTTTGATATCTTCATTTAGAAAGAAACTATTTTTTGTACGCAACTGCATGTTCTTGCCTTGGTTAATATATTGTTGAACTGCTCTCAAGCTTTATTACTTCTACTCCACTTGTATTTTGAACACAAACCAGAAAATCCTGTGCATTGTGTTAGTGAATGATGTTAGTAAAATAATATGTAGTTTAAAGAAGTAACTACAAGGATGATTTTGTGTATTTGAGGCAGAACAGGATTTTATTGATTTATAATATTATCTGCAGTTATGCTTTCAGAATCGTGACCTTAGATATGAAGGTGAGTCAAATATACATAAATATATTATATATATGCTCAGTAGTAGCTGATAAATGAATATTCCAGTAGATGCAGTTATCAAGAGTAGGCACCTGTTAGTCATTAGAGTTCATACGATTTTATCTAATTTTCTTTATCATGTTAAAAAAGTAATCAAGAATTAATTTGAAATACTCTCGTTTTATGTTTTATTTTTCAGGAATATTTGTAAAACAATCAGGACCTCTAATCTTCACAAGCTGCACAAGGGCAGGGATGATACCAGAGACATTTAACATGAGCATTACCATTCTGTTATTCACTGTAATTAAGTATATAGATCCTTGTCATATCATGTAACTTGTGGCATTTTTTATGTGGTTTTGACCAAAAAATTCTGACCTGTTACTACAGCAAGGACTAAAACGTCATTGCAAATCCCTGAAGCTTGGTGAAGAATTTATTTAGGTTTGGTTGTCATTTGAGTAAAAGTTAACAGATTACATTTGCAGAAGTAAAAATTTGTGAAAACGCAAATGGTTTTGGTACACAAAAGAGGTAGAACTTTTCATGTGAAAGAAAAAGGAAAAAGGAATCAGTTTTCATGACTGAAAGTATGGCAGACTGATGTGTAAAGTCAATGCCACTAAGCAGGAGCTTTTTATAACTGATGGATTTTCTTTATGGAACATTTTGGTTTACAGGCTCTCTGTACAGGATACTGAGTCAGTGGTCTCACTAGTGTTGATCATCATTTCCTTATGGAGACAGAGTTCTAAGAGTTGATCAAGGTCTTTGATCAGAATGCATGTCCTTCCTATCAGTAGCTCTTGTGAGCTGCTGTGGAATGTTTTTGAAATCAGTCTGTGTACTGCAATGGAGTTGAAGCTGAGGAAGGATTTCAGGTGTTTCATCTGGTGTAAGGAAGTTCCCTAAGTAATGGAACTAGAGTTGAGGATGAGAGGGTGTCACAGTCTTGTTGTGGTGAATTATATAACCAAAGAATTTTACAAGACCAAGGAAAGCAGTAGGTGAAACAGAGAAAAGACCCTGAATGAAATGGCACCAAAATGTGGAAGTTCAAGGTCCATTTGTGGTGCAGCGGGCATATTGAGATATTGGTGTTGGAATAAGCACATTTATGATTTGTATGTTCATCAGACTTAACATCATTTATATTTTGGAGATGTACTTTATTGTCTTTTTTCTCTTTTCAAACTAACATTATTTATAAATATAGATGAATCACAGAAAAATAGAAGTTCGTCAAGGGATCGCTTACCATGCTGAAAAAGAATTTTGGCAAAAACAATGTCCAACACCTGGATTCGTGATTGAGAGCAATGAGAAAATATAATATTTTTGACTCCTGACATGTAACAGTTTCATAAGTGGCTTTGTTCTCTTACCTAGTTAAGAGAATGACTTATGATTAGAGTTCTGGGATCATACAGGAAAGCTGTTAAAGAATTTTCCAGTTCTCAATACTTTTATATATATATATATATATATATGAGAGTTGGGGTGAGAGACTATCAGTAAATTTTAGGGAGAATAAAAAGATGTTCTGGAAGGAGGTAAATAGGGTGCGTAAGACAAGGGAGCAAATGGGAACTTCAGTGAAGGGCGTAAATGGGGAGGTGATAACAAGTAGCGGTGATGTGAGAAGGAGATGGAATGAGTATTTTGAAGGTTTGTTGAATGTGTCTGATGACAGAGTGGCAGATATAGGGTGTTTTGGTCGAGGTGGTGTGCAAAGTGAGAGGGTTAGGGAAAATGATTTGATAAACAGAGAAGAGGTAGTAAAAGCTTTGCGGAAGATGAAAGCCGGCAAGGCAGCAGGTTTGGATGGTATTGCAGTGGAATTTATTAAGAAAGGGGGTGACTGTATTGTTGACTGGTTGGTAAGGTTATTTAATGTATGTATGACTCATGGTGAGGTGCCTGAGGATTGGCGGAATGCGTGCATAGTGCCATTGTACAAAGGCAAAGGGGATAAGAGTGAGTGCTCAAATTACAGAGGTATAAGTTTGTTGAGTATTCCTGGTAAATTATATGGGAGGGTATTGATTGAGAGGGTGAAGGCATGTACAGAGCATCAGATTGGGGAAGAGCAGTGCGGTTTCAGAAGTGGTAGAGGATGTGTGGATCAGGTGTTTGCTTTGAAGAATGTATGTGAGAAATACTTAGAAAAGCAAATGGATTTGTATGTAGCATTTATGGATCTGGAGAAGGCATATGATAGAGTTGATAGAGATGCTCTGTGGAAGGTATTAAGAATATATGGTGTGGGAGGCAAGTTGTTAGAAGCAGTGAAAAGTTTTTATCGAGGATGTAAGGCATGTGTACGTGTAGGAAGAGAGGAAAGTGATTGGTTCTCAGTGAATGTAGGTTTGCGGCAGGGGTGTGTGATGTCTCCATGGTTGTTTAATTTGTTTATGGATGGGGTTGTAAAGGAGGTAAATGCAAGAGTCCTGGAAAGAGGGGCAAGTATGAAGTCTGTTGGGGATGAGAGAGCTTGGGAAGTGAGTCAATTGTTGTTCGCTGATGATACAGCGCTGGTGGCTGATTCATGTGAGAAACTGCAGAAGCTGGTGACTGAGTTTGGTAAAGTGTGTGGAAGAAGAAAGTTGAGAGTAAATGTGAATAAGAGCAAGGTTATTAGGTACAGTAGGGGTGAGGGTCAAGTCAATTGGGAGGTGAGTTTGAATGGAGAAAAACTGGAGGAAGTGAAGTGTTTTAGATATCTGGGAGTGGATCTGTCAGCGGATGGAACCATGGAAGCGGAAGTGGATCATAGGGTGGGGGAGGGGGCGAAAATTTTGGGAGCCTTGAAAAATGTGTGGAAGTCGAGAACATTATCTCGGAAATCAAAAATGGGTATGTTTGAGGGAATAGTGGTTCCAACAATGCTGTATGGTTGCGAGGCGTGGGCTATGGATAGAGATGTGCGCAGGAGGATGGATGTGCTGGAAATGAGATGTTTGAGGACAATGTGTGGTGTGAGGTGGTTTGATCGAGTAAGTAACGTAAGGGTAAGAGAGATGTGTGGAAATAAAAAGAGCGTGGTCGAGAGAGCAGAAGAGGGTGTTTTAAAATGGTTTGGGCACATGGAGAGAATGAGTGAGGAAAGATTGACCAAGAGGATATATGTGTCGGAGGTGGAGGGAACGAGGAGAAGAGGGAGACCAAATTGGAGGTGGAAAGATGGAGTGAAAAAGATTTTGTGTGATCGGGGCCTGAACATGCAGGAGGGTGAAAGGAGGGCAAGGAATAGAGTGAATTGGAGCAATGTGGTATACAGGGGTTGACGTGCTGTCAGTGGATTGAATCAAGGCATGTGAAGCGTCCGGGGTAAACCATGGAAAGCTGTGTAGGTATGTATATTTGTGTGTGTGGACGTGTGTATGTACATGTGTATGGGGGGGTTGGGCCATTTCTTTCGTCTGTTTCCTTGCGCTACCTCGCAAACGCGGGAGACAGCGACAAAGTATAAAAAAAAAAAAAAAAAAATATATATATATATATATATATATATATATATATATATATATATATATATATATATATATATATATATATATATATATATATTTCTAAACCTGGAAAAGCAAAAGCAGCATATTTCCTTGTATTAGAAAAGCACAGTTTCTTATGGCAGTTAATGTTACCATAGCATGTGTGGACAACAGAAATTTTCCATGTTAGTGAAAGAAAAGTTTTATTTCTTTTTTTGATGTATTCCTACCTGTATACTGATGTTCCAAGTGGAGAGATTCTCAGATATGCTGGTGTGTTCATCACAGCTAGCTTAAGAAGCTGAGCGTTACTGATTGGTGTACCAGGAGCTGGTCACTGATATTTGATATCCATAAGATAAGTAACATTTTGTCTAGTAAGATGCCACCTCATATTCCGGGAAATTAAACACAAATAGTGAATGCTTCTTTTTTGTATTTACATTACCATGGTGAAGTGAGTGAGTTCATTTTATTACAGTTTAAGCGTATTTAACTTTTTTTTTTTTTTTTTTGCATAATCCTGACGTTTTTCTTATCAACAGACGGATATGCCTTTTCCCAAGAGGAGCATGGGGTAATTGGCCAGTCAGAAGTGATTCGAGCCTATGATACAACACAGCCTAAGCCAGGTGGCATGTAAGTATTGCCAGAGAGTGGGACCGACCTCCTGCCAGAGACGTTGTAGCCCTCAGCACTAGTGGTGGAACAGTTATCATTCAGAGAATCAGCTGTTGGCAAATTTACAGCTGTGAATGATTATAGGAATACCCATCTGCACTCAGTTTACTATGTTCCAAAAATTTATAATAGATATTAAGAGGAAGAATGACTGAAGTGGGTTTTGTAATTGTGTGAAAGTTGGAATTCCTATGTGAAATGCTGTTCACAAAAGTTCTAGTCCAGATGTATAAGCCTAGACATAATCCACAAGTTTGCATTATATAGAGGCAAATTATTAGTGTTTTGATAAAACTAATATTTATTTATTATTACTATTATTTCAGAACATCTATTACAGCATACATGTTTGTATTTAAATTATCAGTGCTGTTAAGAAATTAATTAGCGTTTGACGAGAAGTTAATGTGCTTTATTTTTCTCTTTTAGGGGATAGGGATGGGATAATATGGGTGTGTATGTGGGATGTTGCTGTATAAGGGTTAATAACTCAAAAGACAAATAATCTAGTCCAGTAATTTGTTACTTGATGCACGTGTGTGGATGCAGATTTATTTTGCCACTTAAGGCAGCATCATTCATATTCATCAATGGAGCCTGTACTATCCATGATCTCATGTCTGTTTTGAATTTTATATTTGAAGATTTCAGCTAGTAAACTTAATGAGATTATTAGTTGTACTTAATGAAGTCAGAGTTAGGGCAGCAAAGTTTGATTTCATGTAAAAAAGCAACAGAACACTCCATCCTTAAAGTTAAATACAAATTGTTATGAGAACAGTAGTTGCTGCTACCCTTACCCCTCCACAAGTAAGTGTGAATTCTCTTCTTGCATTAATAACCTCCTTTGAGGACAAACTTTCAAGCTAGATGTGTGATATTTAGCTGATTGAAACTGTCATAGTTACTCGTGCTGAGTTCAGACTTTCTAAGGTGTGCAGATTTTTAATTCTCATTTTAGCATTTTAGTTTGTTTTTAAAGAATAGGTATTTAAATCCATGGAAACTTTTGACACACTCACACACAGACACACACGGTCGTCCATTTCTACTCATGATTCAGGCATATGCCTGCCCAGACTCGAAGGGTGGGCACAGCAGTTGGCAAACCCAATTACTCATCTTCTCATCAGGGCTGGTCGATAAATGAATACTTGATAAAGACATGATACACCCAGGACTCGAAATACACATTGGTTATGTTCCTAGATTAGTACATATATTTCATAAACGTATTTGGAGTCAGTCATAACATGGATCTGATGGAGATGCGTACCCAGTCCCCCTTTGACTATTTTTTTTAAGATGGTTTCCAGTAGGGGTAGTGACAGATATGAATGAAGGTAAATGAGAAATGTAGGCAAATGCAAGTTTGGCTCCAATAGAATACTGTGAATAATAATTTATATTTCACAACCAATCACCACCTTCTAGCATTTTGACAATGCTAACTTGTCATCTCAGGAGATGCTCTGCTTCTTTTTGCTTGGCATTTTCACAGAAGGAGAACTGGCTGGATGTTTAGGTCCCATGGCGAAAATTTTTCTGGACAGATTATATCCAAAGGAACAACATACTGACCAGAGTTGACACCACATGGTAAGTGATGCTGCTCAATGTTTTTCCCAAATTGCATCAGGATATGCATTAACATGAAATTGACCAAAAAAGAAAAAAGCCAGATTTCATGATTCATATAAACAAAAGAAAATATGAGGACATCATGCATAAATTAATTAAATAACCATATATAAAGATCAGTGCTAATACCAGAGTAATTCTAAGTAACTATAAAAAAAAATTCCACTTTTCTCAAGTTTTATTTTTGACCACAAAAAAACATGAGCCCCTTATAGAGGCACCTATTAATAATGCAAGATCACTGAATTTGACAAAAGAAAAAAAAAAAATCCAAAAATTATAATCTCATGGTGTTCAGAAGTAGTCACCTGCAATTAAATATCAGTGCATTGTGAGGTGGTGTTCTTTGGTCAGCTACACATTTGCATAAACGCATATCTCAAGTCCTTGTATCTCGAGGTTTGGGTGTACATACTCAGGGTTAAAAGATGGCAGCATGAGTGTAGAAACTCCTCCCATAACACAAATAGTAATTACACACACATTTTTTCACTCTCTCTTAGGTTAGTGATGACTGTGCTAACAGCCGGCACTTTAGTGGCTGTCTAGTTTCACACCAGCTCAGGTTATTGTCTTTTCTTTCTGCCTCACATGGGCTATTGGTATTCAGTCCACAATTGTACAGTCTCACCATCTCACATATAATACTTGACAGCACTTGACTCACATGTATTGTTCTTTGTAAATTTAATTTTCCTTTGGTAAGCTCTATGTACTACTCTTTCTTTTAGAAAGATCTCTTTGTAAGCACTTCATTCTCTCGCTCTCTGTCCTCACCTGTCCTTTCCTCCCTTGGCATTTGCAGCAAGTCCTACCTTGGATTCCTCAAAATTAACTTTTTTATTATCTTTGGCATCTCACTTTTCACTGTTGATGTAGTTTTCTGCAAGAAATTTAGATATCGACAGTGGAAATGAGGTAAAAAGGAGGACCAAGAAGATAATAATGTGAATTGAAGGTTGGACACTTCAGAAATGCAGAGGGAGAAAAGAGCAAAAGTATGAGAATTACAGAAGGGGCAGAATTTCTCTCTCTCTCAGTCTGTAAAATGTTGCTGTAGTATTCCTGACTGAAATGCTACATGGTCATCATCTAAATATGTCATGCATAGAAAAGATCATGTTTAAGGTGAATATCTTCAATAATTTTACAAAAACATCATCTTTCCTCCAGTTGCAGTGGGCTAAATGTAATTAAAGAGAAACCCATCCAACAGAAAGTATGATACTTATTTTAGGATTAAGTAAAGTTCTTGGGAATTGAGGGAAAAAAGTAGGTTAGTATAGATAACTATATAAGAACAGGGACTAAGGGGGAAGAACAGATACTCTATAGGAAATAAAAGATGATAGAAGCCAATTTGCTGCTGGCAGAAGAAAGCCTAATTCTCTTAATCCACTTCCTTTTTGTGTGTATTTTTCGATACTCAGGAACTCAAAACTTCAAACTTTGAAAGTTTTATGATTGCAGCTTAAATTGTAAACTCCTTTCACTGTCATACTGTATTTATCAATGGGAACAGAGCTGTTTGGATTTAAGCAAGTATGGTTCTCCATGCCTCTTTTGTTGGAGATGGATCGTCATTTGGAAACATATTTATTTAGGTCACCTCATTGTTTGAGAAAAAATGTGTAAAATATTGAATTTTTTTTTTTCTTTACTGTGCTTGAAAATATTAATGAATGAAGTCTTGAGACATGAATATGGAAACTCATTTTTTTGCATTTAGCAGAATCTGGGATTATATATATATGAAAACATTTCATAATATTTATGCATTTATTCTCTTTGTTCTGTTTCTCAGTTTTATTATAAATACTATGTGGCATAGACTCCATAAGGAGTTTCAACAGAAGCTGCTATCAGTGTGTCAGACTAAACATTGTTCATTTAGCTCAGTGCATTGCGAGACCATCTAGGAAATCTTTCAACTACAAGACACCTACATAAATTTGTTGATGTTTCTGGTGCTATTAAGATTTCTGTCCAGTTTCTTCCTAGATGAGGCAGTGGTTTGTCATCACTCCCATGCTTTCAGTACCTATGCAGACTGATATGGGGTCTGTGACAAATTATGATCGAGTTTGATTGTTGGTGGCTAGGATTGTATTATTTTTTGTGTGTGTGTGATCATAGCACTGCCTCATAACACTGAATATGAAGCATTTGTATTCTATTAATTTGAAGGATTTGCAAACAGAGGAGGATGCTGTCATGTTAATCCCTACATGTGATATCTAAATCATATATGAAATAGATAATACCTCCCTAGCTAGAGTGGTCCACAACAGTTCAGGTCCAATCTGGTAGTCATTTAATATTGGCTTCAGATATAATGAATTTGATTAAAGGGAGTATTTGGCATAGCCATATACTTGAGCAATGCCAAACTTGTTTTTTCTAAGATGGTCTCCGATTTACTTTATAATGAGACAACTCTGAATGCTGAACTGAGGGGATGATAAGACCTCTCTAAAAAGTAAAACAGCACTGATCATATGTTATCACCACAGCGTATAGTATGAAAGCTTAAATTAGACCATTGAAATAATGTAGTTTGTGGTTTTCCTAATCTGGGAGTATTAAGAGTAGGAGTATAGACATAATGTATTCCTGTATGTGGATCTTGCTCACTGTATTGTTTCCAGAGATTGGAGCTATGTGGATGACTACAAAGCTTTTATTTGCAGCGAGATGACACTACAGAAATGCTTCAAAAGTAAGAAAGATGTCTACATTGTATGTAACAGCCTCATTAGGTTGTATTTAATTTTGTGTTGCAATAATTAGGAAGAAGTAAACATAACGCACATTAATCAAAAGGGTTCGACTGATGTTTGTCCTTGCTCATGTGTATGAGAAGCTAAACTAGTCAATCTGTTACATTGTCCCCCCTCCAGGTAATGAGAAATCCAAGGAATAACGTGACTAACCATCTTACTAACGCCTGCTAATTTTTCCACTATGGTAATGAACCTAGCTGTCAGGAAAGCACTTACTACCAACACTTTTGAGAGGTATGGTTTAGTACTAAAATTTCTGAAGGATACCCAGTCACAAGGATGTTCAGTCACTTGGAAATTTTGTCATAACTCTGCTCGAAATATTCAGTATTTCCTTATCATTGACTATTTGCAAAAGATGCGGACTATTACCAAAAAGTCTTTTTTTCCACTTATTTTCACTTTTCTGTAGAAACACGACATAATAGCAGTGAAAGACTGATTATTGTTTGTTGCACTGAAATATAACATAGTTTATAATGAGATAAAACCTTTAAATTTCTGCAATCTTGCAGGAGTTGCACATTCCTGAGATGCAAGTCCTGCACCTTAGTTTTAGGATGACTCAGCACTCGCAAGTAACTAACCTTCATTCTTTCCTAAGTATAGATTGGCAGTGTCCCCAGTAGTGTTTAACTTGGCCTAGTAAAGGATTATTTTGGATATTTAGGTTTTGTTTTCAGTACTTATTTTGTCTGGAGGCTACAGTTAAGAGCCAAAATTCCAAATTCATTCATGAATATTATCTGAACTAAATTCTTATGAACATAAACGGAGAACATCTGCCCAGTCGCTTCTGGTTTCAAGGATGTAGTGAGAATTTTTGTAACAGTTTTTCAGTTGGATTCAAGGCATAAATGTTATGGCATGTGTTTGTTAAAACTGTTCCAAATATACTGGCAGAAAATAGTCAGTTAACTGATGTCATCATTAAAGGCACCTTATTCCATACTGTTAGCAAGGCCACTTGCTTATAGAGAGATTTATGTCATGGTACTCAGATTCACATGTGCCTATGTAGATGACAATGATACATAATTGTCAGTTCATAAGTATATTGTTGTTGAGACACTGAACTATATTACCAATTCTTTTTAAAGGAGGCTGATATCTGAGGTGTAATTCAAGTATGTGTTCTTCAGAATGCATCGTGAATGGCAAATACGAAGTTATCAGGTATTCTTTTTCTATATGCAGGAGTGATTGTCTTTGCAATTTTATTCATTTGAGATGGTTTTTGATAAAGTAACAAATATCTTAATAAAGACATTATAATGCACAGTTCACTAGTGAGAGAGATACTAGCATTTCTAACATGAAAAGATATCTATTAGTTTTAATGTCATCTTTACCTTGTAGTTCTCATGCCTGCAGATGAAAAATTTTTTATCATATGCAGTTTTGTTGTGGTGTGATACATGGATTGTGTTAATGTTGTATAGTACTGGTGAGTGTATGTCACTATGTGTGGCCCTAAACAATGGCTCATGTTCAGGACTGTAATCTTGTATTCTTCTTCATCTATGGAATGTATTTTGTGGAAGTAATTTTTTCACCCTGGAGATGTATAGATCATAGCCAAGCTTGATGTACTTGATTAATCACTGAACCAGTGCAGAATTAGAATTCTTGTTGCATGTACCACAGGCTTTGCTTCAATTTTTTTTTTAACCAATAAGATAACTTCACTGACGTAAACTTTCTTATCAAACACACTTGGTAATTTCAACATTCGGTGAAGCTTGTGTGTTGTGATACATTGTACATCATCAGGGACTGTGGTGGTTGATGCTGTGTCTCCAGTTATGCTTTTTAAAATGTACAAGAAAAAGCAGTGGGAGGTTTGTAAAGGACCGCAAGCAAACATTCTTCAAATCACAACTTAATTGTCATGGATAACGTGATTTATTCAGCCAGGCTACATTCAAATCTGTTTTAAATCTTCATCTTGACTTTTTTTTATGTATCTGTATAGAATTTCTACTGGTTATGTTAATAAGATATGATGTACTTTTTCCTATTCTCTTGCTGTTGTGTGTGTATGTCTGTTTGTGTGTATGTACATATGAATGTAAGGCAGTCATTTATGATTCCAGCTGTCCTGTGTGTCTTTCAAACATCATGTGTAATTGGGTGCTGAAGATCAAACCATTTGCTGCTCCAATGCCCGAAGATCTTTGTATGAAATGTCCAACATATGCGTTAAAAACAATAGATTTGTCACTAAACTGAGGATATTTCATTTACTACCTTTTCCAAATACATTTACAAAAATCTCAAATGTATCATCAGTTTGTTACTTGTTTAGTGTATATATTGTTCTAAAATACTAAAGATCATTATTGGTAGGTAGTAGATGGTAGGCAGGCACAGACCAGGGAAGTACTTTACCAGTGCTGCCTGCCAGGGTAATCAGAGAGTTTGTGATGGCTGTGTAGTGACCCAACACTTTTAAGTGGCATGTTTGTCAATTTACACTCCTCTGATGCATGTAGCTGTCTATTCTTTCTACATCACCACGTATGGATTGCTGGCACTATGAAAAAATATACAATCTCCTTGTCACACATCACACTTGACAAAACTTTACCCACACATACCTCATTCATCATAACTAGATCTTCTTGCAGAGAATCCAAAACACTGGCATTATCACTTCAAATAAACGAGAATAACAAGGTATGAGAAAAGTAAGGTGGTAAACGCCGTCTGACTGTGAAAGCTGACAGGTATGGGTTGAAATAGTTTGGAGATAGTGCGAGAGGATGAACAAAGAAAAACAAAGAGGATTTACATATCGGAATTGGAGGAAGGAAGGAAAGGGGAGTTGAAGGATGCTCTGAGATAACAAGGCTTGAACATTCACAAGATTAATGTTTAAAGGTCCTGCATCAACTATGTTCTATTGTCAATGCCCCTTTGCATATACAGAAGCCGAACAGCATGAGACAAGTACCAAAAGGAGTCTCCATGACTGATGAAGTACAGTGTTACTTCTTAGCCTTAAGTGCCTCACTATTAACAGGCCACTGGCAGGGGGCAACTTTAGCATACTGTTTTCAGAGGCTCATACCAAATGTTATTACAGACTGTTTTTGCCTAATGTTCCAACCTACTACTACTACCTAATGTTCCTACCTACAGATTACATAAGGCAGGTGACACAGTTATGGTCTGTCAATGATTCTAAATGTAATCAGGTTACAAAGAAATATTAACATACAACTCATCCTCTAACAAATTGATCAATTAGACAATTGAAATAAATGTTAGAATAATATACAGATTGGAACAGCTTACAAATTCCCAAAACAACGCAAGGAAAATTCTCTTGTGTAGCTACCTAGGGATTCCACTTCATTCTACCATGGTCCAGCCATACCCTACAATTACCCTTACCATACTCTCATAATGCCCTATCCATGTAACATAAATAAGAGACATTACCTAGACCTGATGCACTCTCATGCTTTTTAAGAACCACTAATTTTTTCCATTATAACAGCAATTCTGTTACGTTTACTATACATTTCTACTATGCTCTCGCCATATCCTACAATTATCCTTACCTTACTCTCATAATGGCCTATCCACATAACATAAATAAGGGACATTACCTAGACCTGATGCACTCCCATGCTTTTTAAGAACCACTTATTTTTTCCATCATAACAGCAATTTTGTTACATTTATTATACATTTTGTTACATCAATGTGTGAAATAAACCTTCTTTTTCTCAAGAACTCTCTTCCCTCCATTGAAATTAAAAAAAAAAGCAATTATACAAACTTAGCATAACATTATGAAGTTCAAAATTAGTAGTGTGATATTTTAGTTGTCAAAGATTTGTCAAAGCATTATTTTGTACACTACATCCAAACTCCAAATTGTGCTTTGGCTTACCCTTCTAACCAGAAAATTTACTTTCGTTGAACTTTTATTACTGCAAACAGGTAAGACAACTATTAAGATTCTTCAACTCAAAATATATACGAGTGACTGCCGCTAAAAGGGAGGCTGACTCCTCCAACTGACCAATGGAACTCAGTGAACTTTATTATAGTTGGTCAATCAATTCCAGAATCAAAAGGCATCATCTCCTCTGGATAAAAAACTTGCAAAATTTTATTCATGTCCACACATTACACATCAACAGATAGATGAAAACATGAACAATATGATACCAAAATTACTGTAACTCCCTGAACTTCTTTGGTCAGAAGGAATATAATTTGTCTACTGAAATAATGTACTGCTTATTTAGAGCAAATAAGCTCCAGAATATGCAATACAAGTATCTTGGTAACACTCAACAAGCATCCCTACATTTATGATTCACTCACCTTACTACAAATCACAAGATATCCATTTAATTTCCTCTCAAAAGATTTTCTTTACTCTCTCATTCAGTTTACATGAAGTGAATCCAGTGTAGACTTTTTTTGTTGGGAATAATTTTACACAATTGAGGTCCCCAGACACCAACCTCTCTATGCTG
Source organism: Panulirus ornatus (assembly GCF_036320965.1). Lineage (NCBI taxonomy): Eukaryota > Metazoa > Arthropoda > Malacostraca > Decapoda > Palinuridae > Panulirus > Panulirus ornatus. Next base: position 27,325,521 of record NC_092225.1, on the reverse strand, counting down.
ACAAAAAGGCAGAGACATTGTATTCCCTGGGTAAGTTTCCTGCCCTGATACATCTTTCTTCTCCCATAATAATCAGTTCATAACTGCTGATCACATTTCACAAAAACCTAAATGAAATTTGGATATTTCATGTAATGGCTAATAACGGATACTACTGAATACTTATATACCTCAATTCATTGCATACAATATACTATTATATTGCATATAAAATGACATACATACAAAAAAGTTTTACTTAACAGTTTATTGAATATGAGAACAAAACGTGTTGACAATGGGACAGAACCAGAAGTTGCCACACTCCTGAGCCTAAACCAATTCTAACTTTCATATAACACTTTAAATGGGTTTCAGCAAAAGCTGTCTGCCATACATAACTTGCTAGAGATTGTCACTTTCCTCAGTTCATTATGTGGCAACCACCGTTTACAAAGATATTTTGGACCAATTGATACTCTATTTACAGTACTTACAATGATACAAATACAAGCAAAAAGTCTTATGGGGTAAAAAGCGTTGCATTGATAATAATATAATGGCATACAAGAGCCTCATGAAGTATTACAAAAGTGTGATCTAACTATCCTTTATGAGTAATGGACGACATACTGTATGCTGACATGAGATGTGTGGGGGGTGAGGCAAGGAGGGCTGGGTCACAGCTCACCTGGGTAACACATCATTAATTCCATATTAACAGTGGCAAAACTTAACTGACATTAAAATTATATACATCATACTTACTCTCACTGTATAATAAGGCATAATAACACAAATGAATGCAAATGTTCTGGTCATGAAATATAAATGGATTAATGAGGGTGCACCCAGTTAAACTTTCTTTTCTGTGAGAACATTAGACTAAACATAGTACCAGTGATGGTAAAAATCATACTAATTCTGGTACAATGCCTAGTCACAATTCTCTCACTCAACCTAGTCCAAACTCTCTGACTTGGCTGACAAAAGATAACCTTATTTGACTCATAATGAATAATGGCACAAATGTTGGACCCAGTACCATCACTCTTGCTAGGATGACATACCAAGGACCCAGTACGGTATTATTACCCTTATTGGCTGACATAATTCAAGGCCCAGTATCAGAGCCTCATTTCACTGATGCAGATACTAGATTTAGTCCCACTATCCCTAATTCTCCAACACACAGCAAAGTGCAAACCTCCAAACATGCTTAACACAATACATGGCACAGTACCAACACCTTCACTTGGATGACAATGACAAATGGCCTAAAACCAACTCCATTATACAGTTGATATTGAAACATGGCATAGCCATGACATGTCTACTTGGAAAGCATTGATACTGGGCCCAGAAGCAACATCCTTCTTTGAGTGACATAGATAAAAAGACAAGTGCCAAAATCTTCATTTGGTTGGCACTCACATATGGCACTATACCATCATTATGTTGATGTCGGTGACAAGTTCTGGTGCCAATATCCATACTTAAGTAACACTGGTACATGGGTCAATACTAACAGCCTTAGTTCACAATGATACAGCAAACCACTCCGAACATTCTCACTTAGTTGAAACTGATACATTGCCTAGTGACAATACCCTCACTTGACTGACACACACACAGGACCCAGTGCCAACACCCCTCACTAGGTTGGCACTGATATCGGGCCAATAGCCCTTGAACCCTTGGTTCTCGTGAGTTAAAGCTTCTGTTACTTCTCGGAATAATTTCTAAAAACCTTAGCTGAGTTTTCAGTATTCACGTATGAGATAATTCTGCTTCGTATAAAAATACAGTGAATCCTGGACAGCTAAGAACGGACCTACTAATAATACTGAACCTTATGCTCCAGCCAGATCAGGAATGCAGTTGGAAAAAGATAAAAAATGCAAGCACAAAACCAAGAAAACAACACTAATTATTTTGTTCAATGGGAGATAATCAGTAAGTTTCCAGCAATAATTAGAATTTTGAGCTGCAAACAATAATAAAACAGTACCCAGTACTTTCCATAGTCCAGAGGCAATGATTGGATATTTATGTGAAAATATACAATTTATAATGGAATTTATTTTTGTTTCTATGTTGTAGACTGAGAAAATACCAAGATATACAAACATACTTTACTAGGTGAATTATGGATTCGTGTTACCACCACCTACACCTCGCTTCTTGATCCTTTCTTTGGTAATTAGTGTCTACTTTTTTACATTCAACATTTGTACACATTTCACTACACTAGGTAATCTCCTCAATGCCAGACCTCTAAAACTGTTTGCCTAACTTACTTCTCCTATTAATGAGTATAGGTTTGTCCCAGTATCTGTTCCACTCATCACCTGCACTGAAGAGAGACTCCACCAAGTGAGTCATTCTGGTAGATATCTCACCATGTAAACCATTCTTCATGTTGCATACCTTGAGAGCCAGGTCATACCAGTTCCACAAAACAGCACTTGGACCACTTCATTTTAGTTCTGTTACATATATCACCTACACAAGGTCACACCAGCTCTACTGCACACAACCTTCACTGTCACACCAATTCTTCTATTCACCATCTGAACATTTTAACATTAATTCTGCTCTAAACCACCAGAAATGGTCATATGGTTTGGTATACATTACTTGGACCGAATCAACCCAGTTCTGTGGCGTGCCATATAGACCAAGTCACACCACCTCACACCACTTGGACTATATCACACCACTTCCATTACAAACCACCTGGACCATGATGCACAAGTTCTGCTGTACATCACCTGAAACAAGTACAATCAGTTCTATATACCAGTTTCCACCAGGTCATATACTTTCAGGTCACACTAAGTTAGGTAATGAAGGCACAAGCCTTTGTCTGGGCTAGAGTATGCCATTGGTAAAGTACTGAAAGCCATCATAAAGTCTTGTTGTGATGGAGTTGATGGCATTATAAACAAGAGAGTCCAGATATGCCTGAAGCTGTTCATCGGTCATGTTGACATGGAAGCGACTTTTTAAAGCTGGCACCACAGATGCACCAGCACGAAAGCATGCCAGCTTGGAGCCTGGAAAATGAAAATAGATATAAAATCTGATTTCCTCTTCATAAACAATGAAATATATATTATGCACTGTGATAATTAAGCAAATGTTTCTGACACAAATGAAGTGATGAAAAAGAAAGCAAATTCTGGAAAGTGTAAAATAAAGCAGCTTCAAACAACTTAGCTAAAATGTGTTCAAGCTTTCAATAATGAGTGGTAATTAGTAATAACTGGTAAGTGACCAGTATACTAAAAGATTTCTAATACAAGGTAGGTAGTAGATGGTAGGAAGCCACTGAACAAGGAGGTATATTATCGGTACTACCCGCCTGGGTAGCTGGAGGGTTTATGACAGTTGCGTAGTCAGCCAGCACTTCACAGGTTGTCAAGTTACACTCCTATGACCCAGATAGCTGTCTTTTCTTTCTACCTCACCCACATGTGGACTGCTGGCATTCTGTCCACAAACATATGTCTCCCCTTGTCACACATAACACTTGACAACATTTATTCACAACTCATTTTTCATAACTCTAGATATTCCGTGACGAATGGTATGCATAAGCCCTGCCTTTCGGTAGTTTTACACCTAACTGCTATATTTCTAATGCCTGATTCCATGCATCAAACTTGCTGACACACTCACTTATTTTCTCAGACAGCATTCACCTGTCTTCCTCACTTCTCTCACTTCCTGGCACAGGAGCACTAATAATCACCCTTCTATTGTACAATCCATTTTCAATTTTACCCACATTACACATGGAACAAAATGATTGTACACAAGCCCACTGCCTGCCTCAACATGATCCATTCAAAACCTTACCAAACCAATACAGAAAAAAGTATACCTATTTTTCAGATTTTCCTTTACTTATCTATACTACTGAAATAGCCTGTGTGTGCATGCGTGTGTGAGATAAACTGATTAAAAATAAATAAATAAAATATGGTTTCCTAAATTCAGGCAGCCATTTGGCTGAAAATATAGTTGAGGAATTACATAACCTGGGGGGCATTGTAATAACTGGTTAATTAATCACAAAACAGCTTAAGATCAAGGTGGGGCTGGATACTTCGACACTTTGGATAAGCACTGGTGAAGTTAGTGTGTTTGAGAGTGCAACAGCTCCACGACACTTGCAGCAAGAAACTTCAAACATTGAACACACACTAAAGGAACCCCAAGGGTATGCAGCTGGGTATGGTTTTTTAAATTCAGTGTTTGTGTGTGTTTGTTATTACCACAGGTCCATGATGATGACACTGAAACTCTGTAAGCATACTATGGGATACTCAAGGGCAGGCACCTGGGTATGATTTTCAAAATTTGGTGTTTGTGTTTTTGTTGGTGACAAAAGAATAAAAGCATCAACACTTACCAGAGCTCATTATCTCCACCAAGGAGATAATCTTCTCACTGTGCTTTTTGGCTGCCAGCATTCCTTGTAGAAGCAGGATCTTGAAGTAGGCAAACATATCAGAGTTTTCACCACCCATCACCTCTACCAGCTCCTGTGTTAGCTTGAAGGGGGATGATTCGAAGCCTAAATTGCGAGGTGATGATGACAGCATGAAGCCAAAGTCTATGTGTATTATATGGCCTTCATTGTCAAGCAAGATGTTTCCATTATGTCTGAAATATATTCTATGCTATATTTCCACTGCCAATAAAAGACAAAAGACTTGAAATAACTTGAATACTTGAAGCATTCACACCAAAATTTTACATGCTATGCATGACTGTTTAAGAATGGTCTCCTCTGATGGGATCGAATATTTCACAATAAACCCTTAAACGATGGGAGTCATACACAGCTGACTGACAGGGGTATTAAAGGAGTCATAATGGTACAGAGCTAATCTTCATGGGCTTTGACCTGCATTTTTTAAGTCAGCCATAACATGAGCAACTGCATGCCCTAATTAAGGTTATCTCATTAACACCACATATATACAGTTTGTTAAGGATGGGGTGGTCAGGGAGGTAAGTGCTAGAGTTTGTAGAGAGGGATGAGTATGCTGTCTGCTGGGGATGAAAGGGCCTGGGAAGTGAGTCAGTTGTTTGCTAATGATACAGCTCTGGTGGCTGATTCAAGTGAGAAACTGCACAGGTTGGTGACCGAGTTTGGAAAGCCTGTGAAAGGAGAAAGTCAAGAATAAATGTGAAAAAGAGCAAGGTTATTAGGTTCAGTAGGGTTGAGGGACAAGTTAATTGGGATGTAAGTATGAATGGAGAGAATGAGTGAGGAAAGATTGACAAAGAGGATATATGTGTCAGAGGTGGAGGGAACAAGGAGAAGTGGGAGACCAAACTGGAGTTAGAAGGATGGAGTGAAAAAGGTTTTGAGGAACCAGGACCGGAACATAAAGGAGGGTGAGAGGCATGCAAGAAATAGAATGAACTGGAATGATGTGGTATACCATGGAAATGTCTGTGGGGGCCTGGATGTGGACAGGGAGCTGTGGTTTTGGTGCATTACACATGACAGCTAGAGACTGAGTGTGAATGAATGTGGCCTTTTTTGTCTGTTTTCCTGGCACTACCTTGATTAAGCAGGGAGAAGTGATGCTGTTTCCTGTGGGGCATCAGCAAGGCTGTGTCAGGAAACAGCTGGACAAAGAATGGCCTATCCACTCATATATATATATATATATGAGCGGGTGGCTGGAAATCCTTCCCTCTCATTTTTTTTAATTTTTTAATTTTAATTCTAATTTTCCAAAAGAAGGAACAGAGAAGGGGCCAGGTGAGGATGTTCCCTCAGGGGCCCAGTCCTCTGTTCTTAGCGCTACCTTGCTAACGCGGGAAGTGGCAAATAGTATGAAAGAAAGAAAGAAAGATATATATATATATATATATATATATATATATATATATATATATATATATATATATATATATATATATATATATATATATATTTTGCTTTGTCGCTGTCTCCTGCGTTTGCGAGGTAGCGCAAGGAAACAGACGAAAAAAATGGCCCAACCGACCCCCACACACATGCATACACATACACGTCCACACACGCAAACATACACACCCATACATCTCAATGGACACACACATATATATATACACACACAGACACACACATATACACACATGCACACAATTCACACCGTCTGCCCCCATCCACTCCCACCGCCACCCCACCACACACGGAATAACACCCCCCCCAAATGTGCGAGGCAGCGCTAGGAAAAGACAACGAAGGCCCCACTCGTCCACACCCAGTCTCCAGCTGCCACGCAACAATGCCCGAAACCACAGCTCCCCCCCCACATCCAGGCCTCACAGAACCCTCCACGGCCCACCCCAATTCACTGACAGCACGCTGACCCCGGCACACCACATCAATCCAATCCACTCCATTCCCCGCCCGCCCCCCACCCCCCGCATGTTCAGGCCCCGACCACCCAAAATCTCTCCCACTCCACCCCCCCACCTCCAACCTGGCCCCCCACCTCTCCTTGCTCCCCCCACCTCCGACACACACATCCCCCCGGCCAACCCCTCCCCACCCACTCCCTCCACGTGCCCAAACCACTTCAAAACACCCTCCCCCGCCCTCCCAACCACGCTCCTTCCACTCCCACACATCTCTCCCACCCCCACATCACCCACTCGATCAAACCACCCCACACCACACACCGTCCCCAAACATCTCACCCCCAGCACATCCACCCTCACGCGCACAACCCCATATACACATAAATTTTTTTCATATATGTTCACCATTTCCCACATTAGCAAGGTAGTGTTAAGAACGGAGGACTGAGCCTTAGAAGGAATATCCTCACTTGGCCCCCTTTCTCTGTCCCTTCTTTTGGAAAATTAAAAAAACTAGAGGGGAGGATTTCCAGGCCCCCCCAGTCACCTTTAACAATACACAGGGAATATGTGGTAAGTATTCTTTCTCCCCTATCCCCAGGGATAACACATATACATACACCAACATATATATATATATTTTTTTTTTTTTTTTTTCATACTTTGTCGCTGTCTCCCGCGTTTGCGAGGTAGCGCAAGGAAACAGACGAAAGAAATGGCCCAACCCCCCCCCCCATACACATGTACATACACACGTCCACACACGCAAATATACATACCTACACAGCTTTCCATGGTTTACCCCAGACGCTTCACATGCCTTGCTTCAATCCACTGACAGCACGTCAACCCCTGTATACCACATGACTCCAATTCACTCTATTTCTTGCCCTCCTTTCACCCTCCTGCATGTTCAGGCCCCGATCACACAAAATCTTTTTCACTCCATCTTTCCACCTCCAATTTGGTCTCCCTCTTCTCCTCGTTCCCTCCACCTCCGACACATATATCCTCTTGGTCAATCTCTCCTCACTCATTCTCTCCATGTGCCCAAACCATTTCAAAACACCCTCTTCTGCTCTCTCAACCACGCTCTTTTTATTTCCACACATCTCTCTTACCCTTACGTTACTTACTCGATCAAACCACCTCACACCACACATTGTCCTCAAACATCTCATTTCCAGCACATCCATCCTCCTGCGCACATCTCTATCCATAGCCCACGCCTCGCAACCATACAACATTGTTGGAACCACTATTCCCTCAAACATACCCATTTTTGCTTTCCGAGATAATGTTCTCGACTTCCACACATTTTTCAAGGCTCCCAAAATTTTCGCCCCCTCCCCCACCCTATGATCCACTTCCACTTCCATGGTTCCATCCGCTGACAGATCCACTCCCAGATATCTAAAACACTTCACTTCCTCCAGTTTTTCTCCATTCAAACTCACCTCCCAATTGACTTGACCCTCACCCCTACTGTACCTAATAACCTTGCTCTTATTCACATTTACTCTCAACTTTCTTCTTCCACACACTTTACCAAACTCAGTCACCAGCTTCTGCAGTTTCTCACATGAATCAGCCACCAGCGCTGTATCATCAGCGAACAACAACTGACTCACTTCCCAAGCTCTCTCATCCCCAACAGACTTCATACTTGCCCCTCTTTCCAGGACTCTTGCATTTACCTCCCTTACAACCCCATCCATAAACAAATTAAACAACCATGGAGACATCACACACCCCTGCCGCAAACCTACATTCACTGAGAACCATATATATATATATATATATATATATATATATATATATATGTTGGTGTATGTATATATATTATCCCTGGGGATAGGGGAGAAAGAATACTTCCCACGTATTTCCTGCGTGTCGTAGAAGGCGACTAAAAGGGGAGGGAGCGGGGGGCTGGAAATCCTCCCCTCTCGTTTTTTTTTTTTTAATTTTCCAAAAGAAGGAACAGAGAATTGGGCCAGGTGAGGGTATTCCCTCAAGGCCCAGTCCTCTGTTCTTAACGCTACCTCGCTAATGCGGGAAATGGCGAATAGTTTGAAAGAAAGAAAGATATATATATATATATATATATATATATATATATATATATATATATATATATATATATATATATATATATATCTTTCTTTCTTTCAATAATATATATATATATATTATCCCTGGGGATAGGGGAGAAAGAATACTTCCCACGTATTCCCTGCGTGTCGTAGAAGGCGACTAAAAGGGAAGGGAGCGGGGGGCTGGAAATCCTCCCCTCTCGTTTTTTTTTTTTTTTTTTTTTTTTTTTTTTTTTCCAAAAGAAGGAACAGAGAAGGGGGCCAGGTGAGGATATTCCCTCAAAGGCCCAGTCCTCTGTTCTTAGCGCTACCTCGCTAATGCGGGAAATGGCGAATAGTATGAAAAAAAAAAAAAATATATATATATATATATATTTATATATATATATACACACATGTACATATTCATACTTGCATGCCTTCATCCATTCCTGGCGCTATCCCGCCTCACAGGAAACAGCATCAACGAGGTAGCATCAAGAACAGAGGACTGAGCCTTAGACGGAAAATCCTCACTTGTTCCCCTTCTCTGTTCCTTCTTTTGGAAAAGTAAAAACTGGAGGAGAGGATTTCTGCAGCTATATTGGTAATATATCAATAATTGTATTTGTTTGCTCCAATACTTACCTGTCCTTGACCTGAATGATGTAACAGACGAGGCAGTAGGCAGCACAAGATTCTACAAACTTTCTCTGTGCAGTAAGAAACTCTTCAGAATTCTTATCTCCAAACTCTTTGATAAAGTACTCTAACATGGACATTTTGCTGTTCTTCTTTATCTGGTGCAATGAACACGTGTTCACGATGGGTTCAATCATACCAGAGTCATCTGATAATACTAAGATCCTGTAATATAATAATAATCTGTTTGACTTTCACAATGATGATTAAGCTGCACTTACATGTAATAAAGTTCAGCAAAACACCTGCATTTGTTATGTAATCAGTTTACAATACTGTGTGGCTAAACTTAACAATAATACTCCTTGTAATAGAGCAAACATTAACAACTGCATCAATAAAAAATCATCAGGTTATAAGATATCCAATACCTTGGATACTCCTTTGTCAGTATGTACCACAAAATTAAATTCATGTTATTGATTTCAGCTACTGCAAGATGATAAATTGATAAGCCATTTGCAGAAAGAAAATGAGCAATGCTGTTTAATAAAATGTTTTTTTACTATTACATATCTATCACTGCCCTCTAAATTATTACATCAGCCTCATTTCATACAATGGCAAGATTACACCAGTAATACATTACTTAAGTACATAAAGTCCTTAGCAAGAAAATACATGGAAGGATACTTACTTATAAGGTCTAAGCCAAAGAGATACCTTTTCTTCAGCCCAGATTTTTTGGAACATACAGAGAAGCTGGTAGGCAAGTAATTCTTGCCTGAGATCATCTCCACACTTGACAATGACTGAAAGGAGACGCCAAGATGCCAAGTGTCCATATGGAGAACTTTCTCGAATACGTTCAACCTGCAATTTTGCCCATAAACAAATTTGTATTATAATAAGAATCCAAACAATTCAAACATTTACCATTAATGACAGAGAAAACCTGAACTTCAGTGAAAGATTTCACTACAAAAGTAGCTATCTAATAGTAAAATGAATGTATTCAATCAAACGGTAAATCCTCAATATAAGTATTTCAAAAGCATTTATAATACATGATTAATAAAACTTGAGGACAACTGAAGTGAACAATGAATATACCAAGTGGCCAAAGGGTGACTGAATCAGTCTCATTCTCAAACAGAGATAAGATTTTTGCATGATTGTCTCCAGACCATCAAAATCACGGTCTTTAAACATAATGCCATCAGCATGATTTTCAAATGAATAGGACATCACTATTTTCATGTCTCTCTATCTAGCTTTTCCCATATATCTAACACTCTCTCTCTCTCTCTTCTCGATCAATTATTCACTTACTCAAAACACAAAATTAACCCTTCAGACCATTGTATAATGAAAAAATTAATAGTAAGAGGAAAGTGTATAACTGTTTTGGCAGTGTGCAATTCTTCAAAAGCCTTTGTTGAGCTGTTACACTCTGGATTATAAGACGAAACAAGACAAGCCCTTCCCAGTGAATAAAAAAATTCTAATAATGGAAATCTAACTTAAAAAGAAATCCAACGGGAACACTCTGATCACCATGAAGGAAGAGGCCCTTTTCTGCTTTGTATAGCTGCTTTTCCTGCATTAGTAAGGTAGTGTCTGGAACAGAACAACAGCCTAATTTACAAACATCCACTCTCTAATTGTCACATATGATGCATCAAAAACAGTCAAACACAGGAAGCCAAGCCCAATAGGCAATTCCATCATTATACATGACAGCTAAGGAGAGGAAGTGAGCAAATGAGGCCATTTCTTCACCTGGTCCTAATGCTACCTCGCGAATGCAGGAGATAGCGAAAATGAAATAAAAAAATTTAAGACTGGTTGAATAAATCAAATGACAGGGTAGAAGATGAGGTGTTTTCGACTTGATGCAATACAAAGTCCTGGCATATAGTACGGAGATTTTCTATCGAACTAAAAATCTTAAACACTGCCAGGACCAAGAACTTGATGTACCACACCAACCTTATTCTCCCATGGCTCTTTTAATGCTGCTGCAGATGGATCTTCTGGGTCTCTCTTGAACCCTGTCTTTGGAGCATTGACAGTCTCAGAAAGGCGGCGACGGATGTCTGCTGCTCCCCGAGCAGTCAGTTCTCGTGAATCACAAGAGTCCAGGGACATCATGGATATAGTGTCACGGTCTCGAGGCTTTTTAAGTCTACAATACTGCTGACTGATCTCATCATCCTCATGGCTCCAGCAGTCTGACTCATCTAAGTAACCTGGCAAAAGAAAACTTATAATCTATATCTCAGCTCAGTGATTTGGTTTGGGACATAAATATTTTACAACATAACAAAGTGTCCAGAGACATGTAATTTCTCTCCAGCCATTTGGGTGGCTGAACCCAAAGAGGTAAGCTTAAACCACCTTAAAACTAACCATCAAGCTAACTATCCTACAAAAATCAGTCACGAGAAATCTACAAAATTAAAGAGAACTACCACCCCATCATCATCAATCACTACCTACCCTTCAGGTATATGAACTTATGGCCCAACCAGCTGTCAAAATAATTCCTAAACACATACAGGATGAGCATATTTATTAACACTCCCACATTCCCAGGATCCACCTGCCCACCATGGCCCAACCAGCTGTCAAAATAATTCCTAAACACATACAGGATGAGCATATTTATTAACACTCCCACATTCCCAGGATCCACCTGCCCACCTACCCTGAAGTGGACCAGGTGGAGACAAGGGGTGCAGAGCACATCTATAGTTTACTCTGTTTTTGTTACACAGTAATTGTTTTTACAAATAGGCTGAACATACCAGATGTTAGGTGTGGTGAACTGAGTGAAGAAGGAATGGAGGAGGTTGAGCCAAGGCCGCTGGTAGTGGCCGTGGCAGTAGTGGTTGGGGTGGCAGTGAGGTCCAGCTGCGAGGAGGAGGTAGAAGCTGGGGAGTCAACAAGATTTTCCTCAGAGCGAGTGTGTCGTAAACTATGAGTTAGCTTTATCTGAACAGGAGCAGTATCCAGGTTGTCCACCTCTAACACTTCTACGTAGATGATGTAAGGTGCCTGAAACAAGGTTTTTAAACTGAATTTATTTCTTTAACTTTCTATGATGATGTAAGGTGCCTGAAACAAGGTTTTTAACCTGAATTTATTTCTTTAACTTTCTATGAGCCATAAGTGCAGAGATATCATTCTGAACTGATGCCAATGCTATGAATGAATGAACAGACTGGTTTTACTTCGTAGTCAATGAGTACAAACTCTGGTGGTGGTTCCTTTAATTCAAAAACACACAATACACTAAAGTAATAATTTCATAATTATTCAAATTTAACAGTATATCTACTGTTACAATAAAATTTGGATTCTTGTCCCTTTGACCTCCAAAAATCTTAGAAGGAAAAAAGGGATATTACTATGGAACTATTTTGGTTAAAACCAATCAAAATCAACAACTTCCCTGCATTTTGTAATGCAATAATTCATGATCAAGTACTTCAAACCTGAATAAGAGGTCATTTCCCATTAATACTGTATTCATAAAATGTCAATGTTTGGTATTTAACATTTCAATATATATATATACCTTGTCTTTGGAGTTGAGCACAACTGCAGCTTGAGGTGGGATGCGAACAACATGATGGGGCATCTCTGTGGCACATAGAGGCAGGTACACACGCGCTGGTAAATTCAAATTTAGAACAGACAACTCTGCAAGTAATCGTGAAGTCTTGGCTTCTTTAGTTGGTTGTGCTCCCAACCGCTTACCAATACTGATCAGGGCACGTACAAATTCTATCTCTGGAGATAATCTTGGAGCCTGAAAGAATATATTAGGAGAAACCAATGATTATAGGAAATTTTCCCCAATTCCATTTGATAAGAGTGCTATGTCATTATTGGAACTGACATAGAACATCTAGTATATAAACTCAGTATTTTCCAATAGGATCAAAGTATATTTTACTTATCATAAAGCTTTATCAAGGGAAAACAGGGAGTCCTAAAGTAAAGAGAATGTTCACATATTCAGTGTACATCCTACATCTTATTCACATGAATTTGTAGTAGAACCATATGTTTGTTTTAACATGAATAAGCCACCAGCATATATGCTTATCTGTGATCAGAAGACCAGTAGACAAAAACATCTCAAATGGACACCCTGAAATTCTAAACAATAACCACTATTCATCATGGCTTTCAACTACTCCAATTAAAGGGTGAAAACTTGCAGCACACATATCAATACCATGCTCTCTACTGCTCCAGAAGTATTGGTGCTCCTCAATAACTAAATGTCTAATTCAAGTGAGGTGAGCAGAAAGTACAGACTAGGGTTTAAATTCACATTCCTATACCATCACTTTGCAAAATTATCTATTTTCCCATGGAAACTGTTAACATGCAACTGCTGGGTAAAGATAAACCTTACCAAGCATTCTGAACATCCTAGCTTTATGAAACTGTTGTGGAATTTTATCAGAGGTCAAATTAGCTGTTGGAGGCTGCAGACCTCTGTCCCATGTAGTCCCCAGAGCCTAGCTGGTCCAGCACACTTTGTAAGTACTTTTCCACTCTTCAACATCACTGTGCATCCCAGGTGTATCTGACAATTGTTGGCAAGGTGTTTAAGTCTCTCATTTCCTGTATGTTTGAAGCATTCTATCTTTTTGAGCATAAGGCACTTTGGATTTCAGGCGTAGCATTTTACAGAGATTTCCGTGTGTAATTTGGGTACAATGCCTTCTTGAATTTTCCAAGTACAGATGATGATATACCTCACCAGGTGGCACTCCAGGTAGTACAATTAGTGATTTCAGCTGCTCCAAGCAATCTGTTCCTTTACCATGTCAATATCTTTTGTAGGGTTATATTAGAACACAGCAATTCTATTTGTAAGGAAATAAGCAGCTTGAAAAGCAGTTTCCAACAGCTTGGTCAACCAATGACCCACCCCATTGGCTTGGGCCCAGCCTGGGCTGTGGGGGCTGACCCCAAAAGATTTAACCCAAGTGTTCACTAGCAGAGATTAGATTGTAAAGAAAATCACTTTAATGGTGATGATAGTAAGGAATTTACTGTATGTTGTGCATAATCTGACTGTGTAAACATTTACACTCAAATCTAAGTAAAAACAAAAAAGGGAAGACAAAAACTTTGCCACAAATCAATCATTTTAAAAGTGTCAACGTAAAATCAAGAAAATGTGAATAACCAATAACTGATAAGCATTGTGTAAGCATTAAAAGCTACTTTTCCCTAAAAAACTTACTCCACAGTGGCATTCAATAGTTTTTCCACGTAAAGAGTTGCATCTGGCTTCTTCAGAATCAAAACAGCAGCAACCATTGTCAAAAGCTCGACCAGATGTGAGGTCCCCGAGACAATTCTTTATGCTTCCTACAAAAAAAGAAGTTTAACGTAAGTTATGCAATTATAAAATCAGTATCCTTTAATACATGTAAACACATAAACAGGTATAAGCTACTCGCATTTATAACATACACAAATTTACATGCATAAATGATGACAACAATCATTCATTCATATACACAAACAGTACACTAGCAGCTGAGAACAGTTTTATACATCAGGCAAGGCATGCTGAAAGCAATTAGTGCTAGCTCTGCCATTCTGGCTGCTAATTCTTATCATGGGTACTTGTAAGTAAGTAGGTATTCTCCCTATAGCATTCCAATAGTCACCTCAACCCATCTGGAGAAGGCTCCTTTGACATATATTCTCCCTTCTACTACCATAATTTTCTATCTATTGAAGGAGTCTTCCCCTTATTCCTACCTGGTGATCCAGTTTCTTATCAGCCTCCTATGTATATAGTGTCAAATGGTTTCTGGAAGGTTAGGTATAAACAAAACCCGGCCTTCCCTTTCGTCAAAGACAAGTTCACACTCTTGCAGAAACAGAAGAGGTTTGTTACACAGGACCTCCTTTCCCTGAAACTATGCTCTCTCATTTTTCCTTTGTGGAAAGTCATCCATTTGTTTTCATATCTTTTCAAAAACTGTACAGACCATACTTATCAGTGGGACCATTCTATAGTTTAGGAACTGTTTCTGGTCTCATTTCTAATACAAAGGTGTGACAATCACCTTAAGCCATTCCCCTGGCACTATGCCTCTCTCTATCTCCAATGACATCTTGAAGAGCATATCAGCACATATCCTCAGAATGAGGTGAAATTTCATCATACCCATAAGCCTTGAATGGGTTAAGTCTTAGTATTTCATTAATGTCTATTCTAGATAACTAAATGTGTGTGTGTGTGTGTGTGTGTGTGTGTGTGTGTGTCTAATCATCTACTGATGCATGGGGTAAGAGTTTTACACCTGTAGGAACATCTCTAAAATTTCCCGCAATCATACAAGTTTTTAAATTTTTGTATGCTGTCAACACACAATTTCCTCGCTTAGTTTATTCCAATCATCCACTATTCATATTACAAAAGTACTTCAGTACATCTGTTACATGATATGAAGCAAGTTTCTTGCTTGATATCATGTAACAGTTTCTGAATGCTCTATTCATCATTTTTCAGGGGCATGTCGACTGTTGATATAATCAAAGAGATACAAAAACTTGAAAGGTATATTTAAGTCTCCCCTTACTTTCTCTTCCATGGTGGCAAAATTAATGGCTTCTGATCTATTGCTGTAACTCAGCTCTCTTTACTCCAGTACTATTTCTACTATCCTCATCTGGACCTCCTCTATTAGATCTTTGTGGTGACTAAACTTGAGAAGCTCAGAGAGGAGGGCTCACTTAACTGACATTCATTTAACCACCTGATAATTTACCCATCTCTTGTGACTTCATGCAGTTAATCACCTATCACCTTTCTCCATCTAATTACATCTTAACCATTAACAGTTGGATGATATCCTGTGATTCCACCTAAAAAAAATCAAATATTGTTTCTCAATAAAAATGGAAGAAACACACGTAAAAGAATATGTACAAAAAAGTGGACTATGCAAATAGCTACAAACAGTTACAGATGAACCAAAGACCGCCGTTTTGTGCACTGTGCACAGCAGCAAATTTCAAAAGTAGTGTTAAAAGTGCTATGCGAAATGAGCACAACATGCTAGCCCTACCTCATAGTAAAACCTTTTTGTATGTAATCAGACTTAAGTACTGTTACCTTCCCTCTCTTTCTTCCCCCTCCCCTCCTCCTGTCTCTCTCATTCATTATTGTTAATCTCAGCAGACTTTTCCTATCATATCAGTTAAGAAATAAGGCTAATATACTTGTACCTCAAAAAATCATGCTATTTCAAAGCAAACTATGTTTCTGACCTGATGATGGGGTTCTCTTGTGTCCTCTTGAGGAACTGCTGTGTCCCTGGAGAGCTACTGTAGCATCCGAACGTGAACGTTGATGGGACTTGCGGGACGGGGTTGGAATAGCCACTCGAGTAGTAAAAGGAGGTGAGAGTTCTGTGACTGGAGATCCTGGATTGGAGCTTGGACTTGGGTGCTCTTTTATTCTCGTGCAAAAGGTAGTCCGGTGTTGGCCGTCCTGCAACTTCGACTCCATGGCCATACTTACCATAGTATCCTGCTTTGGCCTGATACATAACAAAATGTAATCAATATTTGGTAACATCATATAATAAAATCATTTCTACACTGTCATGAAAAAGTTGAAGAAATTGTAAGCCTTATTACCGAAATTAGTATCAAAGACAAAATGGTTACAAACAAAACTAAAAAAATTCGGCTGAACCATCTACCAATTGTCCTACACGATGTATCAATGTGTATGACTTGTGTGAGATTTAACAACCAAAAGTCACTTAGTTAAACATCATGTCATCTTGTTATACATCAGTATACCACTCCAAATGATTCATTCTTTCATTTCTCATTCACCGATTACTCATTTCAGCAATAAACATTGTTTGCTGATAAGCATTTCATGTACAACATAATATATAGCATTTATCATTGTATAGTACCATACATGTGGAGTATTCATGCATATTCATTTATGATCCCTTCATTTGTCAACATTCACATTGTTTTGCAGGCGAAAGAACATGTATTAGCGAACACAAAAGCACATGGTTTTGGTCATATCTTTGTTGCATACTAATTACAGGTTTTTTATATTAAATTAGGCAAAGAGGTTAATGATATCGAACATACAGTGCAAATTTTCTTAAAAACATTATCCAAGTCCCAGTTGATATAAACTGTATCGTCCTAGGTAAAATCTGTCTAACTATATCTCTGATACCCATTCTCTCTGGGAACTCCTGTCAAGGGGGTGGCCATGGAAAAGTCTCTCCATTTACCCCTGTTTTTACATGCATCCCTTGAATACACCATTCCATGCAATCTTCTCCCATTGCTCTCCCTCCAGTACTCTTCCACTCCATTTCCCTTTGTCACAGGTGGTCCTCTTCTCACAACAACACCTTTAATCATTCTATCATACATTCTCCTTGTAAGCTCACAGTCTTTTCATCCTATCATACGTTCTCCTTGTAAGCTCCCTGTCTTGCATTCTTTCCACAAGTCCAAACCACCTTAAGGTACTGTATGTCACCCACTCTAGCCATCCACAATTAATTCCCTTTGCATTCCCTGCCATACCATATCTAACATACATCCCCTCATTACTTTCTTCATTCCATCTTGTCATACCACATATTCCTCTCAAATAACTTACTTCTACAGCCTGTACCCCTGACTTCTCCGACTCAAACAGTGTCCATTTTTCAGCTGTTATATAGGTTAGGTGTCGAGAGGACTATACTGTCCCTTAATCCTATCTTCACTTCCATACTTGCACCTATTCCCTTTATCCTTCTATTGTGGAAACCAGTAACTCTTCTGCCCTGTACAACCCTCTTCTCTATATCACTTTCCATATCACCAAACTTACCCAAGACAGCTTCCAAATACTTAAATTCTGTCAACTCTTCCAGTCTTTCTCCACCCACATCTATAACACAATTTAGTACTTTTTCTTCTCTCACTTGATAGGACTTTGCAAAATCTATGTTTTCACTCTGTTTCCCAAGTATAACTGCTTATTTAATTCCACAGCTTTCTTGCTTTGATGCTTTTACATCTAATACAATGCTCTTGATGCTCTCAATTTGCAGTCATGCATAAGTTATCAAGTAACTTTCTCTTCTTGCTTGACTGTAAAAGATACATTTCTTCAACCACTTATGACAGTCAATAAGTTCCAGACCATCAACTTTCCTTGTGAAATGTTTCTCAGTTCTCTATAACTTATTCATTTTCATTCATTTGACTGGTAACAATGCAATGCAGCAGAATTGTCATCAACTATCATTATCCATTTGTTTGACTAGTGACCATGTAATGCAGCAGAATTCTCTCTAACTTACCTATCCCCATTTGTTTGACTGGTGACCATACAATGTAACTAAATTCATCATTAGCTTTTTCTCTCTTTGAAGGTTCTCATAATCTTTTCATACCACCCATTATTTGACTTGACAGTGCTACCTTATTGATATGCTTCTTTACTGCAAGTTTTGTCATCCATAATAATTCCTAGATATTTGTTGTTTTCTTTATTTTCTATTTCTTTTCATGCACAGACTATGTAGTAAGATACCGACATGCTGTTCATCATTTCAGGACTTGTTTGCTGAAATTTCTCTTCTTTACATAAGACAGAAGTAGCAGGTTAGAACATTCAGCAGGAACATTTGGTGGGCACATTATGCAGTAACAGTCCGCAAGAACAATAGTTAGGAGCCTCTGAAAACACTGCTATAGATGCCCTCTATCACAAGTGACCTGTTCAGGGTGAAGCACTAAAGGCTAAGAAGAGACAATGGAGTTCATCAGTTTTAGAGACTCTATTGCCATGGCCACCCCCTTGGGATAGTTCCTGAAGGGAACAGGAAACAGAGATACGGATATAGACATGGACTCTGTGGTATAATGGTTAACGTTTCTATCATGCATTCACGGGCTGCCCAGGGTCAAGCACGTGGGTTCAAATCCTGGTTGCAGCAGCTGGTCCACAGTCAACCAAGCTGTTCATCTACCCATATGAGTTGGTTGATAAAATGGGTACCTGGCTCTGGCTAGGGAATAGGGGAGAAAGAATACTTCCCACGTATTCCCAGCGTGTCATAGAAGGCGACTAAAAGGGGAAGGAGCATGGGGCTGGAAATCCTCTCATCCCATTTCTAATTTTCTAAAAGGAACAGAGAAGGGTGCCAAGTGAGGATATTCCTTCTAAGGCTCAGCCTCTGTTCTTAACACTATCTTGCTCACGCGGGAAATGGTGAATATGTATGAAAAAAAAAAGTCTGGTAAACCATGGAAAGGTTTGTGGGGCCTGGATGTGGATAGGGAGATGTCGTTTCAGTGCATACACATGACAGATAGAGACTGAACGAATGTGGCCTCTTTTGTCTGTTTTCCTGGCATTACCTTGCTGAAGCAGGGTGTTGTAATGCTGTTTCCTGTGGGGCAGGGTACCACCAGGAATGGATGAAGGCAAGCATGAATATGTATGAATATGTGTGCACGTCTCAATATTTACAATTTTTGCACTCATTTCCTCGATCAGTCCATGTACAATGTTTGAGCACGGATTTCTATTTGCAGGCAACTCAGTAATTAAACCTGCAATCAGCAGACAGATCAGACAGAGAATAAGTCACCATTTGACGCTCATAGCTTTTCAACTCTTGTGCTTTGACTATAGTATCACTAGTATACTATTATATGCTAAACTATGTATTTAGCTGCTAATACGATTATACACATCTTTGGATAGTATCTAAAATAATTTTTCTTTATTCAGAATCCCTGTTCAGTATACAATGTATGAGCTTTGATATTCATTTGAAAAGAAGTTACAGTTGCTATACTATCCTGTGATATTCATATGCATGTTTTATGGCCTCTTATATGCATGTGCTATATAAGCCAAATGTTTTAGAGAACTGCTTTCTATTAACATGAGATGTGTGGGTGACTCGCCATTTACCTGTAATAGTTCTTTAACTCGTGGTTTGAATGTGATGTTATTAACTTTTCAGCTAATCATGAACTAATATGTTACTATTATGCATTATTTTTCCTTCTATGATGGTATAGACTAAAGGTTATAAATATTAGCTACAAAACATTGCTTTCATGTTCATATTTATGATTTCTAAAATGCATCATATTTCCTAATGCAATTATGAGCAGCAAGAGGAAGAGAGCTGCAACTAATGCAATTCATTTTGGCACTGTCTGAGAGTGAAGGCTAGTCTAAGTACGTCGGTGAATGATTATGATGAGGTGGAAATAACTGACCTACTTCTATCTTCTAATTCAGCTGCATCAATACCTCTATGCAAACAGTGCAAGGCTGGGAATATCCACGGCCAAAACCTCCTTGATTTAGACACCATTTGACTGATGTGAGATTTGATACTTGACTGCAAGCATAAGTTTTTAATATAGGGGAGGAGCCTTACTTTCCATCAAATTTAGGTATAGTCTTTCATAACATACAACTTTAGATTTTGTATAATCAATATCATAATTTACACCGAAGTAGAGGTTAGAAAATAAAAACAATGGCAAAATAACAACTTTTATTCTTCACCAGATATCTGTTACCCTTCCAAGGTGCTTCACTTTTAATGCAAGATACTGAAAAATATACTGCACATTAGGACTCAGATTCTTTTTCTTTATAATAAATACTCATTCTAGTTGTCCACTTAGTTAAGTGACTTCATGTACTGTTTTTTTGGGAAAAAGTATTCTCATTTTCCTACATTTTTATGTAAATCATAATTTTCATCTGTTTGGTATAATCTTCAAGGAATTTTACTGCCCAATCTATCAAATACCTTTCTATGTGTTAAGGAAATTGTACCAGAAAACTGACACTTTAAGGCACCCTAAGCAAATTAATTATGAAGGAAACGGGACGAAGATCACATGCAAGGTGAGGTCAGTGTCAGTATGGGTAAAAATGGATACATGAAAGTAGAGGTCAGTTTGTAGGGGCAAAGGTGGACATCTGGTGATGATGCAATCCCAACAGTGCAGAACAGTCTTGTGCTTTGAACGCAAAGAAAAGGAGGCAGGCGGTGTGGTTAAATGTAATATCAAAGGAAAACATGCTGTGTGAGATGAACTGATAGTATAAGGAATAACTGTCAAAGACAGGTGTGGTCACACATGCAGTCTGACCAAGAAAACTGACTTAGATGTGCTGATACAGTTTGGGCTTATGATGAAGATCGAGTAAGTAATAACATGGCAAGAGAGATGAGCAGTAATAAAATGAGTGAGGTTGAGAGAGCAGAAGATTGTGTGCTGACAAAAGGCTGACGAAAAGAATATATGTGGAAGGAACAAGGAGAATGGAGAGACCAAATTGGAGATGGAAGAATGGAGTGAAAAAGACTTTAAGTGATCAGGGCCTGAACATGCAGGAGGGTGAAAGGTGTGCAAAGGATAGAGTGAAGTGGAGCGATATGGTATACTAGGGTCGACATGTCAATGGATTGAACCAGGGCAATGGACTGAACCAGGGTAAACCACAGAAAGTCCTTTGAGGCCTAGACATGGATAAGGAGCTGTGGTTTCAGTGCATTACATATGACAACCTGAAAATGGATGTGAGATGTGGCCTTTCTTCACCTATTCCTGGCACTACCTCCCTAACATGGGAAACGACGGTCATGTGTCAATATACATACATACATATATATATATATATATATATATATATATATATATATATATATATATATATATATATATATATATATATATGGAAGGGGGCTGGGAGAGGATGTTTCCTCAGAGGCCCAGTCCTCTGTTCTTAACGCTACCTCGCTGAGGCGGAAAATGGCGAATAGTATGACATATATACATATATATATAGAGGGATAGGGAAAAGAAATACTGCCCACATATCAAGAAGAAAGGAAGCAGGTGGCTGGAAATCCTCCCTTCCTGTATACTTTCCTAAAGAAAGAACAGAGCAAGGAGCCAAGTGAGAATTTTTCTCTCTAGGGCTCAGTAATCTGTTCTTCGACACTACCTTCCTCTCGCAGAAAATTGGCGAGCATGTACAAAAAAAAATATATATACATATAGATGGAAAGATTTGTGTAGGATAATAAGTTTACAATTCAAAGTGATGTTATCTATTGCCTGGATAAGATATGAATAACTACTGGTTGTTAGTACAGGCACAGAGGGCTACAGAAACAGTGAGGTGAGGGTGCCCTGGATGGCTGCCCTACACTGGCTAAGCACTGCAGTACTGTGAGGTGATTGGTAGATGGTTCATCTATATCCCTAAAGTCCTACTAAAAACTACTATCCACAAGATTTCTTCTGGGAAAGCAAGGCTTACATAATTCTCTAACATAGTCACAACATACAAAAACATGATTTCCTTCACAATAAATCCACATATATCTTTTAAATTTCAGTAATGTTGCAACTCCAGAGATAAATCAGAGATTATATGTAAGACTTTTACTATCATATATATATATAAATACATAAATATCCATAATAAATGAAATCATAAAAAACGTATGCGCGAGACTGAGTCTCTATTACCAATATTTACTCACCTTAATTCATCTGACAGAATGAGGTTTTTTAACTTGGTACCATGAGACTTTTTCCTCTGGTGTGAAGTATCTGTAGAAAAGGCTTCTAGCAGCCAGGCACACTGGAGGGCAAAAGTGATGTCATGGCGACACAAGTGAACCAAAAATGGGTGTAGCACCTCAGCCACCTCATAAGTCTGCACATACATGTTGACCAGCTGGGGTAGAAAGAAGTGAGCCTCACTGGGAGGCATACTGAACAGACGGTTGCCAATATATTGCTGTACACCTGGTTCCTTGCATTTGTACAGGTAAGACACTGCCATGGACATATCAAACATCTTGCTCTCGAATAATCTTAAAAGTAATGATTGCTTCTCATCCAATCTAGTTTTTGGACAAGCACTGGCACTATTGGTGCATGAGCTTGTAAGAGAATTGGCACCACTACTGTTGCTACTTCCAGAGGCACTGGCACCACTACTGATGCTGCCTGGAACAGCACCTACACAAACAGTACCAGTACTTACAACATGACTGGCACCACTTCTGGTGTTGATCACAGAAGAGCTTGCACCACTACTGTTACTGGTTTTACTCAACTCACCACTTACTTCACTACACTTAGTACTAACCACTTCCATTCTGATCTCATTATCAAGTTCCTTAGGTTCTGGGGAACATGCATGCACTTCACTGACTGCTTGTGTTTCATCAAACAAATCTTTGAGAGAAGAATGAGTAGGATGATCCACAAGACTGGTCTCTAGAGGAGAATCTATACTCTCTGTCACAGTTGTATCACTAGGAGAAATATCACCGGCATCCTCAACAAGAGTCTGATCCCCAGGGTCCCCCCCTTCACTCACTAAGTCAACCTCTGGTTCCTCCATGTTCATTTCACTATCTAAAGTTTCTGAGTAAACACTTTTCACTTCACAATCTGAGCTGAAACACACGACATCCAGACAGTCAGCACTGCGTGCTCTCTCTGAACTGGATTCCCTCGTGTTGTCCCCCACTGAGCTGCAGATACCAGAGTCGTCAGAGCCAAGGCTGGACTGGTCGTATCTGTCCTTCTCTCGCTTCACTACAACAGGGTGGCCCACAGTTGAGGAAGTCACCAAGGCTCTGGCACGACACGGATCACTCCGCAGCTTAAAACTTGGAGCATCAGAAAAGGTAAAGGAAAGACTGGGCTTGAGAAGTGGGTTGCTGGCAGGAGGATGCTGGGGTGTGTCTCCACCCTCTACCTCAGGAATCTTCTGTAAGACAGAGTCCAAACTACGGTTCCTCTGATGGGATCCACTGTATGTTAAGGCTGGCAGAGGGGGCAACACAATGCCCATAGACCTGAAAATCATGAGTAATCTATGACGAAACATATCAATGGCAAAACACATTGAAAGTGAAATTCATGACCTGGTACACTTCATGCATCTGGCCCTTCCCTACCTAAACTACCTAGTGTATAACATTCCTTGTGTATCATAGCATGTAATGTATACCATCTCTTGTGTAAAACAGTAGAAAGGCATATAACATCTTCCACAACTCACACAACTAGCTACAGAGTAATTCATTCATTTCTTCCAAATACTGCAAGCATCCACAATTTCTAAGACACATTTTTTTTTTCTGCAAACTCCTTTTACTGAACTAAAACACTGTGCCTTATCCTGATTATCATCAAGCTTTTCTTTGTGTCAAAGTCTTATTATACCCCACCATTCTTCTCAATGTGAACCAAAATCTTCATGGGGACTTTATCAAAGCACTCTCTCCAACATAACAGCATGATACAATATGAAAGCGCTTTGTTTACCCTATGCAGCTGCTTTGTGCAGTCTGTAAAAGGATCTCCTCTGAGCCGGTTACAAAGTAAACAACAAGAATAATCAGACCCTTATGGGTAAGCATTATGACTCATCTCACATGGAATATTGAGGGTTTGAATTATGATAAGGTGTTGGCATGTTTCTAACTTTCATGAGAGACCAAAGTGTTATCAAATGGAAATACAGACTCTTACTTCTGGAGTGTTATGGGCATATGTAATATCAAGTACATAATACTTACTCTTTATAATACAGTATCAGTAATTAACAGAAGGGAAGAAAGGAAGCAATGAAAGAAGTAGAAAGAAGTAGAACAGCTATGGTTAAGTAGTGTGCTGGTGACGGATATGGAAAGTGACCCTAATACTGTATTGTCTAATAATCAATGTGAGTCATGCATCAATTTCTTTTCCATAATCCTGTTTACATGTTCACATGATATACCAAGAACGAAAGGTTTTGAGCTCTTTGGTCTATGTACCTGTAATTAGCAAGTTTGAAAATGTGTTGTTAGACACTACCTGGAATGCTAATCATAAATCAGTCTACAGTGGACTGAAAGTACCCTATAAAACAATAAGAATTCTTTGGATAATAATTGTATTGCATGTCATACGATAGCAGGGCCCATTAACAGTGAATATAATTTACTAATGTATGTATAAGAAGAGGTGTGAAAACACTATGGCTCATATTCTCTAGAGAGACAAAGCGAAAGATTTATCCATCTACAATCATAAAATCTTGAAAGGCATGGGTCCTATCCTGCATTAAGAACGACAAAGCCCTTGTGGTACAACAGGCATGGAAGTCTGCACGAAATACAACATATTAAACAACAGGTCCAGTAAACCTCCATGGCCCAAAATTATTTCATACTGCCTACAGCCATCAGAAACTCAAGGGAATATTCACAACAGAAACTTATTTGAACTTAAAAAACTTATGTGTAAAACTGAATGATAAATATTCAAGCCAATTCTATATGTCTTTCCTAATCTGTGACACCTATACTGGATGTCACTTGGAATCCGCAACATATCTGTTTTAATCATTAAAGAGGTCATAAAATGGTCTTACCTGAAGTCAAGGGAAAGGTTGCGCTGGTGGTTAGGCCGATGCTTCCTAGCAGAGGCAGCATGGGGAGGCAGCGGCCGTCTGGCAACAGCTGTGCCTCCATGTACAGTAGCAAACTCTTCAGGCGATGGCACAGGACAGGCAGTGGGAGGTAGTGAGGAAGGTACTGGAGGTGAGGTCACCCTGCCTGGTGCGACAAGGGTGGTAGTGGTGGTGGTGGTGGTGGTGAGGGCCTCCATGGTGCCGGCTGGCCTCCTCCCCGTCTCCAACACCACGCCGGCCACACCAATGGCAACTAGGCTCCGTGCCCACCATCACGTACCATTACACACACTGAAATAAAACCAACTAAATTAATAATCATATATAATTTTGGAAAACACAAATCTTCAAGAAACATGATAAGAAGCAAAAACACACACACACACACACACACACACACACACACACACACTGTAAATCACTTTTAAGTGAGCCAAAATATGCCTTAGCTGATAAGCAATCCAAAAATATTTTTTCCTTCACATTAATCCTCTTATGTTACACTTGGATAATTTCATTACATCACAGGACTTTAAAAGGGCCTATGCATTCTGCTTTAGGACGAGACTCTTGGAAATAAATCTTTTTAAAGATATGAAATGATTTTTACATCTTTAGAAAAAATCCAATGGTTGGGCCATTTCTTTCGTCTGTTTCCTTGCGCTACCTCGCAAACGTGGGAGACAGCGACAAAGCAAAATAAAAAAAAAATAAATAAAAAAGGACAACATGATCAAGGAGAAATCATTCCTTTTTCAACTGTTCAAATTCCATAATAAAACTGTTGAGACATAAAAGAAGAGAAAGTGCTGATGCAATACACATAGACTTTGCAACAGCTATTGCTCTGTAACATTTTGCCTCATGTCCATCATGCAATTGCTCAGACATCTACCACACAACTCAGTCTGAGACTGAGCTCTCATACTGCTCCTACATTCATTCAGGCAACTGGAAGCCCTAGCCCATATGCCTACATAATTACCACATCTTAGTTGGTCTGGTCCACTTTTTAAATACTTATCCAGGCCATTTTTTAGTTTCATCACTGAGGAGACCATTGCTCCACAGTGTTTCTAATGACTGAAATCATAAAAAATGTATAAAACAATTCAATTTGAGATGTTTACATTTTCACATTTTTTATTTTACTGACTGCACCTTTCAATTTCCCTGGTAGCATCATAAAGTCATCAGTGCCTGTCATAACAACAGGGAAGTATTTCTGGATGCAAACTGGGAATCATGCTTTCCATGCCTCAATACTTTCAGTCACTCCCAGTTGTTCTGGTTTCTAAGTGTCAATGTGGATTTTGAAAGATTGCTACATAAATTCTAACTCTGTAATCATGCTCATCCCAAAAGATGCTGTTAACAAACAATAGTTTTCCATTTGGGAATACAATGAGTGTCATAAAGAGCACCCACTTCTTTTTCTTCAAAGTTTCACAAAAACCAGCCTATCAGCTTTGGGAAAGCGGTGACTTTTGCTTTGATATGTTCATTTAAGGTAAGCTAATCACACATTATTACTCACAAAGATCTCCTAAGATGTTCATTCATGATATATATGTGTTTGCTTATGTCCAGTATATCCTGTACTGTCTCATTCCTTCACTTCCCCCACAACAGAGAAGCTGAAACTTCTCATTAAAAGAAAAAAGGATGACATTATAACAAGCCAAGAGCAAACCTGTCTAACTGTAGTTTTTCATACTAATTCTGATATCATCTTCTGCAAAAGAAGGGAAGCTGTGGTCTAAGTTTGCATCTCTTTCAGATAACAAAATAAGGAAGATTAGAGATGCTAGCACAGTTTCTTGGGGAACAGAGTTCATTACCTATAATGGCACCAAAAACTCCTAGGCACCAATCATGTGGTAAAAAACACCAGCAGAGCCACCAGCACTCTACCTACACTGTCAGTGGCACCGCTGCACTCACCACCACCGACCGATATTGGCAACAACATTCCAGCTACTCTCAACAGCACCAGTAACTTCCATGCACTGTTCACAGCCCACGTCACTATGCACCTACTATATAATGCTGCACTAAGGCAGGTGCATACTACACAGCCATAGTACCAAAGTCAACAGATCTAGCTAGCCTAAACAGTCAAGAGGCACTAATATTGTAACCAGCACCACCTACACTGTCTGTTGACCCAGTCATCAGCGCCACATACACTATCAATGCAGTCACAAAGCACAGCTACAGAGCAACATAAAGTCCAGTCACCAGAACAAGCTACACAACATCATGAGTAACTACTACTTTAAGAAGCACCAATACAGGCACAAGCACTATACGTTCAACAGCACTAACGATCATCAGGAACAATAGTCAAGAGTGCCATTTAA
Source organism: Panulirus ornatus (assembly GCF_036320965.1). Taxonomy (NCBI): domain Eukaryota; kingdom Metazoa; phylum Arthropoda; class Malacostraca; order Decapoda; family Palinuridae; genus Panulirus; species Panulirus ornatus. The sequence continues at coordinate 27,297,535 of NC_092225.1, read as the reverse complement.
ACCCACTAGTCACTAATATCAGTTATACTGCCAGAGGACTAACACAGTCCACAAGAACCACTTTACACCGTCAGTATCAACAATACAATTAGCAGCAACCACTTTCCATCACCAGTATAATCATCACCAGGTCATATCACACTGTCAGTAACAAGTGCAGTCCTTAGCAAACACTGGTATCAGCAACACCAGTTAAATCACCAGCACACACACTGGTATCAGCAACATCAGCAGTCACCAGCACTCACCACAGTCAGTAGCGCTTAATCTACACTGTCAAGTAGTAGTACTATCAACACTGCAGATGGTCCACATCTCCACTCTCAGGAGCACTTGTCACATATTCCCCCCCGACACCTACACTGAAGGCAACACAAAACTTGAGCAGTAGCGACCGATGCCATCAGTAAGATAAAACACCCAACGTTATCAATATTACATCACCAGCCTTATCGGCATAAATACCCTAGTTTACAGAGTCATAACGCGCATTACCAACCAAAATCAGTGTGCTCGTACAGGATTACCAACAGACAAAATCACAGAATCACGTCCTTAAAGACACAAAATTACACAATAACAGACAGACACAGACACACACACACACTCAAGACGAATTCAATTACTTTTGTCTTCGGAGGAGAGACGGGCTAAACACCGTGTGAGCCAAAATCTTGCGTTTCTGCTCCCAAGACTCGATTGAGTTCGACTCCCACGCCGTTAGCCAGGAGGACAAGGGACGCCGCAGGAGGAGGACGAGGCTGAGATCACAGTGGGCGTCGCCTCCCTCAAGAGCCACCATCAGCAGCAAAATATCAGGAAGGGGGGGGGATGGCACTTGTCACGCGTCCACACGCAGGCAGATGCTGGTACGAGAGAGTTCGGGGACCCGAGCAGAGGGAAGGAGCACGCGAGAGGAGGACAGTGGACGACTGTTGGTTGGTGCCCCCTGGACGACAATACTCCTCCGGTGCTGCTGTGTGGCCAGGAGTGAGAGGAGGAGTACTGCTGCTGCTGCCGGTGGTGGTATAGTAGTGAAGGTGGCGCGGCCGGGCACCGCCACCAACACTTATACTACCCTCCTCCCACACACTCGCCAGCCTGCAGCACCCCCCACACACAAAACTCAAACGCACCATTCACCCACCATCTCCTCACCCAGAAACACGTATGACAATCACTTTAAACCTCTATAAATCAGTTCAAATGATAAAAATAAATAATTTAATGTACAATAAATATCATATACTGGCACATTTTCCAGTAAAAGCTCAATTTTCTCATTACTCAGTCTTCCTAGAAGGGAACCCGCAGCGCTTACTCAGATCCTATGCCGTCATCCATGACGTCATGAGTGACGCCACCGCTGATTCCACCGCCAATCACAAGAAACCTTCATGACGTCATGAGTGACGCCACCGCTGATTCCACCGCCAACCACAAGAAACCTTCATGACGTCATCACAGTGACGGGTTTCCAAATCTGTCTGACCGAAAGCAGACGTTCCGCCTGGTCGGTGAGGCAGCTATGTGTCCAACAGGTGTCCTACTCAGCCGGTGAGGCAGCTGTGTGACCAACAGGTGTCCTACTCGGCTGGTGAGGCAGCTGTGTGTCCAACAGGTGTCCTACTCGGCTGGTGAGGCAGCTGTGTGACCAACAGGTGTCCTACTTGGCTGGTGAGGCAGCTGTGTGACCAACAGGTGTCCTACTTAGCTGGTGAGGCAGCTGTGTCCAACAGGTGTCCTACTCGGCTGGTGAGGCAGCTGTGTGACCAACAGGTGTCCTACTTAGCTGGTGAGGCAGCTGTGTGACCAACAGGTGTCCTACTTAGCTGGTGAGGCAGCTGTGTGACCAACAGGTGTCCTACTTGGCTGGTGAGACAGCTGTGCGACCAACAGGTGTCCTACTTAGCTGGTGAGGCAGCTGTGTGACCAACAGGTGTCCTACTTGGCTGGTGAGACAGCTGTGCGACCAACAGGTGTCCTACTTAGCTGGTGAGGCAGCTGTGTCCAACAGGTGTCCTACTCGGCTGGTGAGGCAGCTGTGTGACCAACAGGTGTCCTACTTAGCTGGTGAGGCAGCTGTGTGACCAACAGGTGTCCTACTTGGCTGGTGAGGCAGCTGTGTGTCTAACAGGTGTCCTACTCGGCTGGTGAGGCAGCTGTGTGACCAACAGGTGTCCTACTTGGCTGGTGAGGCAGCTGTGTGTCTAACAGGTGTCCTACTCAGCCGATGAGGCAGCTGTGTGTCTAACAGGTGTCCTACTCGGCTGGTGAAGCAGCTGTGTGACCAACAGGTGTCTTAGTGGGCTGGTAAAGCAGCTGTGTGTCTAACAGGTGTCCTACTCTGCTGGTGAGGCAGCTGTGTGTCCAACAGGTGTCCTACTCGGCTAGTGAAGCAGCTGTGCGACCAACAAGTGTCCTACTTAGCTGGTGAGGCAGCTGTGTGCCCAACAGGTGTCCAACTCGACTGGTGAAGCAGCTGTGTGACCAACAGGTGTCCTACCTGATTGGTGACTAATAGATATCTCGCTCGGCTGGTGACCAACAGATGTCACGTCCGGGTGGTGACTAACATGTCCCGGGACGTCCGGCTGGTGACTGACATGACCCGCCCTGCCCAACACATGTCTAGCCTGGCTGGTGACCAACAACAGATGTCCCTCAAAGCTAGACCGACAGATGTCACCTCTCAGCTGGTGACCAAAAGAGGTGTTTGGCCCGCCTTCACTTAAGTGGTGTTCCGTCCAGCTGGTGAACAGATGCTCCACCTGGCTGGTGACCAACCAAGGCCCCCCGGTCTGGCAGACGACCAACAGGTGTTCTGCGCAGCGCGTGATCAACAGGTGTCACCACAGGCTGGTGACACGTGTCCCACCCAGCCAGCCAGTGACCCAGCAGGTAGACGTCCCGCTTGGTGACGACCAACACGCTTCCTGCCCGGGCGGTGACATCCGGTTGGTGACTCAGGCAAACGTCCAGTCCGCTTGGCTGGTGACAACAGTACACACGTCCCACGGCCCGGCTGCTGGTGACAACAGTACACACGTCCCACCAGGCTGCTGGTGACAACAGTACACACGTCCCACGGCCCGGCTGCTGGTGACAACAGTACACACGTCCCACGGCCCGGCTGCTGGTGACAACAGTACACACGTCCCACGGCCCGGCTGCTGGTGACAACAGTACACACGTCCCACGGCCCGGCTGCTGGTGACAACAGTACACACGTCCCACCCGGCTGCTGGTGACAACAGTACACACGTCCCACGGCCCGGCTGCTGGTGACAACAGTACACACGTCCCACCCGGCTGCTGGTGACAACAGTACACACGTCCCGCCCGGCTGCTGGTGACAACAGTACACACGTCCCACGGCCCGGCTGCTGGTGACAACAGTACACACGTCCCACGGCCCGGCTGCTGGTGACAACAGTACACACGTCCCACCCGGCTGCTGGTGACAACAGTACACACGTCCCGCCCGGCTGCTGGTGACAACAGTATACACGTCCCGCCCGGCTGCTGGTGACAACAGTACACACGTCCCACGGCCCGGCTGCTGGTGACAACAGTACACACGTCCCACCAGGCTGCTGGTGACAACAGTACACACGTCCCACGGCCCGGCTGCTGGTGACAACAGTACACACGTCCCACGGCCCGGCTGCTGGTGACAACAGTACACACGTCCCACCCGGCTGCTGGTGTGACAACAGTACACACGTCCCGCCCGGCTGGTGGTGACATCAGTACACACGTCCCGCCCGGCTGCTGGTGACAACAGTACACACGTCCCACGGCGCGGCTGCTGGTGACAACAGTACACACGTCCCACGGCGCGGCTGCTGGTGACAACAGTACACACGTCCCACGGCGCGGCTGCTGGTGACAACAGTACACACGTCCCACGGCCCGGCTGCTGGTGACAACAGTACACACGTCCCACGGCGCGGCTGCTGGTGACAACAGTACACACGTCCCACGGCGCGGCTGCTGGTGACAACAGTACACACGTCCCACGGCCCGGCTGCTGGTGACAACAGTACACACGTCCCGCCCGGCTGCTGGTGACAACAGTACACACGTCCCGCCCGGCTGCTGGTGACAACAGTACACACGTCCCACGGCGCGGCTGCTGGTGACAACAGTAGACGTCCCGCCCGGCTGCTGGTGACAACAGTACACACGTCCTGCCCGGCTGCTGGTGACAACAGTACACACGTCCCGCCCGGCTGCTGGTGACAACAGTACACACGTCCCACCCGGCTGCTGGTGACAACAGTACACACGTCCCACGGCGCGGCTGCTGGTGACAACAGTACACACGTCCCGCCCGGCTGGTGGTGACAACAGTACACACGTCCCACCCGGCTGCTGGTGACAACAGTACACACGTCCCACGGCGCGGCTGCTGGTGACAACAGTACACACGTCCCACGGCGCGGCTGCTGGTGAAGGCCACAACAACTGGTGACGTAAGCGGAAGAATGTCCATCCCTAACTGATCAAAGCTTAAATCACAGCTTCCCTTCCTCCACCACCACCACCACCTGCTGCTGCTGCAGTGTGGGGACTCAGTCCTAGCAGCTGCTACAGCTTACTCGAGGGCCGACGGTGTGGTGTAGGGGACTAGTGGTGTGGGGACTCCTGGTGTAGGGGACTAGTGGTGTGGGGACTGCTGCAGTAGAGACAAGGGGTGTGGGGACTGCTGGAGTATAGACTAAGTGGAGTGGGGACTGCTGGAGTATAGACTAAGTGGAGTGGGGACTGCTGGAGTATAGACTAAGTAGTGTGGGGACTGCTGGAGTATAGACTAAGTAGTGTGGGGACTGCTGGAGTATAGACTAAGTGGTGTGGGGACTGCTGGTGTAGCGAATACTGGTGTGGGGACTAGTGACTGAAGACAGTAGGGTGGGGAACCTGTGACGTGGGGAGTGTGGCTACGACTATTGGTGTGGGGAACAGCAGTGTGGGGGGGGGGTTAGTGGTGTGGGGACAAGAGGTGTAAACACTAGTGACAAGGGGAACTGTGGTGTGGTGTGGGAACTGGGCTTTGTGATGGGTGGGCAGGCATAGTAGTGTGGGGACTCGTGGCGTGGGAACTGGATGAAGAGGACTAGCAGCGTGGGAACTGGCGGTGTAGGGGTGGGGGACTGGCGGCACAAGGTCTACGAGCGTGGGAACTCGTGCTGGGCGGCCTAACAGCATGGGGACTAGTGACGGTAAGCAGCGTTGGGGGACTGAGGGGGGACGTCGGGGACGTCGGGCAGCAGTATGAGCACCGGTGTGAAATAGCGATGTGGGGACTGGTGACAGCGCAGGATGGAGCAGTGTGGGGACTGTGTGTGTGTGTGTGTGTGTGTGTGTGTGTGTGTGTGTGTGTGTGTGTGTGTGTGTGTCGGGCAGTATGAGCGTCATGGCCTGGTGCCAGCGTTTCCGGGCCAGTTGTCACCTTCACCTGGACAGTAGCCCAGTCACCAGGACACCTTACCCACCACGGTTACCGACGGTGACTCACGAGGGAGGGAGGGAGCGGAGCGGAGGGAGGGCGGAAGGGAGGGAGGGAGCGGAGGGAGGGAGGGAAGGAGGGAGGAAGGGAGGGAGGGAGCGGAGGGAGGGAGGGCGGAAGGGAAGGAGGGAGCGGAGGGAGGGAAGGAGGGAGGGAGGCATACACCCATACCACGCCAAGGTCACCACAGCCATGACTAACGAGGTATGATGTGGGTCACCAAGACACTGACCTCAGCCAGGCGAGCAAGAGAGAGTCGTAATTGGCATATAATGTGATGACAGACAGGGGTCACCAAGACAGTCCCTGGGGTCACAAGTGTCATACGACGCCAAGGTCACCAGGTCAGCAACCAGGGTCACGACCATCCCACAAGGCCAAGGTCACCAGGTCAGCAACCAGGGTCACGACCATCCCACAAGGCCAAGGTCACCAGGTCAGCAACCAGGGTCACGACCATCCCACAAGGCCAAGGTCACCAGGTCAGCACCAGGGTCACGACCATCCTACAAGGCCAAGGTCACCAGGTCAGAAACCAGGGTCACGACCATCCTACAAGGCCAAGGTCACCAGGTCAGCACCAGGGTCACGACCCTCCTACAAGGCCAAGGTCACCAGGTCAGCACCAGGGTCACGACCATCCTACAAGGCCAAGGCCACCAGGTCAGCACCAGGGTCACGACCATCCTACAAGGCCAAGGTCACCAGGTCAGCACCAGGGTCACGACCATCCTACGACGCCAAGGTCACCAGGTCAGCACCAGGGTCACGACCATCCCACAAGGCCAAGGTCACCAGGTCAGCACCAGGGTCACGACCATCCTACAAGGCCAAGGTCACCAGGTCAGCACCAGGGTCATAAGGTCATCACCCACATCAGCTGATACCGATAAGATAGACATCAGCACGTAGTCACCAAAATAACAACACGACAAAAATATATGGGTCACCACGACATAGGCCAACACATCTGGGGGTCAAGAGGACAATACTGTCTTCATCAGGAGAAAGCATACAGTCACCAGGACCATCTATCGGGGTCGCAATCACGATCACCAAGCAGAGGTTTTTTCTTAAAAGGTCAACAATACTGACCTGGTGACCAGAAACCTAGCTAAGGTCAGGACAATACTGCCCTGGTGTGACCAGAAACCTAGCTAAGGTCAGGACAATACTGACCTGGTGACCAGAAACCTAGCTAAGGTCAGGACAATACTGCCCTGGGGACCAGAAACCTAGCTAAGGTCAGGACAATACTGTCCTGGTGACCAGAGACCTAGCTAAGGTCAGGCCAATACTGACCTGGTGACCAGAAACCTAGCTAAGGTCAGGACAATACTGCCCTGGTGTGACCAGAAACCTAGCTAAGGTCAGGACAATACTGACCTGGTGACCAGAAACCTAGCTAAGGTCAGGACAATACTGCCCTGGGGACCAGAAACCTAGCTAAGGTCAGGACAATACTGACCTGGTGACCAGAAACCTAGCTAAGGTCAGGACAATACTGACCTGGTGTGACCAGAAACCTAGCTAAGGTCAGGACAATACTGTCCTGGTGACCAGAGACCTAGCTAAGGTCAGGCCAATACTGACCTTATCCACACACTGTGTCTTAGTACAGTGGTAGGGGGGGGGTTTATTAAGTACAGGGGGGGGTCTCATCAGTACAATTTTATTAGCACAGTGGGTTGACTAGTACAATTTTGTACTACCTCCTTCCCCATTTGTACTTTAGGGAGAGGGAGTTGTGTACTCTCTCGTGGGAGGGTAAAACCATTTCTCTTTCATCTTAAACTAACATTGTCTTCATTATCATACGACAGGTTAATTATGTACGTTGCCCACACATATATATACACACAGTTTTACCACTGAGTTCATTCCCATACTATGATATTCCTTATCTACATCTTTCAGCAAAACTGTTCACTGTTTATATGAATTTTTCCTTTTTTTAATTCATAGGCTGTGATCAAGTCACCCGCGACTCTTCTTTCTTCCGTGGTGGTGGGGAACTTGGAAGGCTGGCTCTAACCTTGCCTCACTGTGCCACGCCTCTCTGGAGTCTCTTCTCCACGCCCTTAATATATCATTTCTACCAAGTGCGAACTCTCCTTAAACTGTTGCTCAGTCAAGGGACGAGGATCCACACAGCTTCCATGTAGAAATACCATGTAAAAAAAAAAAAACTGCCCAGGTACGAGGCAGCAGTTTAAGGCCACGAGGGAACCCCAGTAGCGGTCACTGGCAAGGGTGGACACGTCTTATTGTCATCTAAAACAGTTTAAAGCGTCATCCTTCTGTTTACTATTCACCAGGCGGGCCCTCTGCTGCGTGTATATTCACGGAAGCTCTTCCCACACTGACGCTCACGGTATCTAACGCTCACGGTATCTGACGCTCACGCTGTCTGACGCTCACGGTATCTGACGCTCACGGTATCTGACGCTCACGGTATCTGACGAGAGAAGCGTCCCAGCCCGCGTCACGTGAGGAGGAGGGGGAGAGGGGGGGGGGGAGAGGAACCTCCTGCCGAAGCTTTCGTCGGAGTCGAGTGTATCAACCCTCTGTGCGAGCGTAGCGTACACAGGGGCCGCCCTTCTCATAAACAAACGGGAGAAATTCACGTAAATCCTGTGGTCGTTTAAGCGTCACACAACACTGAGGCAGAGCCAGACGACTCTGCCGTTCTCCCCGCTGGGTACCTGGTGGTGGTGTTCCTCCCTCACTCCCAGGGTGTTTGAGAGCCTCGTCTGATATATACTTCGTTATCGTCCGTATCTCTCTGTATCTGTGCAGCGGGCGTGTAAACACAGCTTCGGCTTTACCGTTACGACAACACCCACACCCCCCGAGAGTCACCCACACCCACCTCGAGAGTGAGCCTGGAGACCTCACCAGCAGGAGGACAGGGGAGTGGTTGTGATCGAACAGGGATCGTGCCTTTCCGTGGGGGCGCTCAAAAGAATGGAGTTCGACCCGACGCGTAAAAAAGAGAGGCGAGGATATACATCATAAACTCAAGACCCAGAACATAACGCAAGAAATGATAAATATCTATGGGTAAGTTATTCCTAACGACGGTGCTTCAAGAAAGTGCCAGTCCATTACTTAACCACCTCGTCATACGAGAGGGCAGGCTGGATTCTACGAGCTTTGAAAGAGGAGAGAGACGAAAATCTGTGAGATGCCACACTCCCAAAGCTCCTGTATTTCCCAAACGTAAACACACATTGGAACGTCATCTTTGAGGTGGGGCGATGAATGAAGGTGAGGGGGAAAAAAGCAACGAGATCACACACGCTCCACTGAAACAGACTTTACTCCAAATGAATGACGACGAAGGTAATCACACACACACACACACACACTCTCTGATCTCTTGACCACAAGACCAAACTGATAAGGAACCTTAATAGTCCATGTAGAGAGATAGTCCCGTCCCAGTCTATACAGAGATAGGAATTCTGTAGCGGTCTATCGAGAGATAAGAACGCCGTAAGTCAATACGTTACACACACACACACACACACACACACACACACACACACACACATATATATATATATATATATATATATATATATATATATATATATATATATATATATATTCCTATGAGTCCACGGGGAAAATGAAACACGAAAAGTTCCGAAGTGCACTTTCGTGTGATAATCACATCATCAGGGGAGACACAAGAGAGAAATATAACAATCAGTTGATATACATCGAAGAGACGAAGCTAGGACGCCATTTGAGGTTATCTATCGACAGCAGCTGTGTAAAATCTGTGAGGTAGTTCTGCTGTGTAAAATAATGAACCCAGCAGACTAGGTTTAAGTAATAATAACAGGGCGACATGAATCTTGCCGAACATATATATGTGTACACATGAATCTCACGCGAGATCATGGTTTCATGGCCTGAGATCATGGTTTCATGGCCGGAGATCATGGTTTCATGGCCGGAGATCATGGTTTCATGGCCTGAGATCATGGTTTCATGGCCTGAGATCATGATTTCATGGCCTGAGATCATGGTTTCATGGCCTGAGATCATGATTTCATGGCCGGAGATCATGGTTTCATCATGGCCTGCCCACTCTGACCTGCAGCAGTCAACGAGGACCAATTAATCCTCCTCCTACAATTCATACGATCCTAGAAGTGTTTGTAAATCCAAATTCTACCACCATTGTAAGCCTCGGTCCGCAGGCCCACATGCCCCACACACCCCCGAGCCTGGCTGGTGGGGGTACACACTTAGTCCAGGGTATTCATTCTTCCAAGCCCCTCTCTCTCTCTCTCTCTCTCTCTCTCTCTCTCTCTCTCTCTCTCTCTCTCTCTCTCTCTCTCTCTCTCTCTCTCTCCACTGAGCGTCCTCCCTCGGTGTCTCTGATGGCTGCTGCCACGGTGTGTTTGAGAGGTGCCGGGGCCGTGTGTGTGTGTGTGTGTGTGTGTGTCTAAGGTGTTCTCTCTTTTCTTTCCCCGTGGGTGTCGCATCTTTGGAATGGCAGGGGTCGTGTGTTCAAAAACCGTCTTCCACGCCTGGCGTCATTAGTTGAAAAGCTGTTTCCCCAGGGTTTATAAAATTGGAGAGCAAGCCTTCTAGGATTTGCTCCAGTTATAGAAGATGGTATAACCCCTCCAGTTATAGAAGATGGTATAACCCCTCCAGTTATAGAAGATGGTATAACCCCTCCAGTTATAGAAGAAATGGCAGCCTTTTAAACACGTTCATCTGGGGCCCGTAAAGATCTCTGAGCATCTTCTAGGTGGACATAAAAATATTCGCCAGCCTTGTATATGGGGGAGAGTGACGCTAGAACACTGCAATATTCTAGGTTAGGATGAGTACCATCACTGGGTTCTCTCTCTCTCTCTCTCTCTCTCTCTCTCTCTCTCTCTCTCTCTCTCGTCTTGACGCGTCGTCAGCAGCAACCCATTCCACCGTCCTGGGAGGCACAAGGTTTGTTTCCCCAGTGTTCGCTGGGAGGTTAGGTCGGCCCTCATAACGGGCCGGGTCTTCCACGTCTATTCAACCTGGCTCATGTGACAGCGTCTGCGCCCGTGCCAGCGTTCTCTGTACTGTTTCCCGCCGAAGATTCCTGGTGATATTCACGGTGTAGTGACTACAGAGAGAGAGAGAGAAAAAAAAAGAGAAACATCTCCGCTTCAAAAGCCATTTTAAATCTCACTTAATGTAGCAAGGTCACCCGTGCCCCTGGGAAGCCTTGGCACTTTTTTTAACAAGGAAAATCAAAAAATAGATTCCTCCTGCCTCGTTTATTTAAGGAACAGTATACAATATAGCAGCTTGTGTCCCGCGCCGACCAAAGAGGGGGTTAACACAGAGGCGAGAGTCAACACTATGCCACGCCCCGTGTGCATATCCAGTGCGCTGGCCACAAGACAAACGGAGAGGCCCCTCCTGCTCTGCTGGCATTCCCGGGGGGGTGTGTGCTAGAGAGAGAGAGAGACGAGGGGGAGGAGAGAAGAGCCAGTTGGCTAGCGGAACTCACCCACACACCCCCAGACTCCAATACTGACACTACTCAAGCCGCTATATAACCGTGAAACACACGACGTCGTCCCTCCCCCCTATTCAATGATAGCACACACATAGTAGCGTTCCCTTACTATGTATGTATGCACGGACGGCCAACACACACAGCCCAAGGGCAAAATACGAATTTGCTACATAGCAAAAAAAAGAAGACAGAAAAAAAAACCTTTGGCACAGACAAACCTTCTCGGTACAGAAGGTACACAGAAGAAGAAGATGAAAAAAAAATAGCATTCTGGCTGTTTCTCTGCCCGAGACCATCCCAACAAACATAGCTACGACCCTTCGCATCGGACAGCGCACACACACACACACACACACACACACACACACACACACACACACACACACACACACACGAAGATTACCCTGCCAAAACCGTATCTAGCAAAGGCTCCTTCACCCACCAGCAGCTCATACCTAGGTGTGCCTTTGGCCCCCGCTGCTCCTGCTGCTGCCACAATCGACAGATGTGGTGGAAGCTCAAAGATTTTCTAAACCTGCGGCCAGGCAAGCGGGTGGTCAGCCGGGGAAGGCAAGCGGGTGGTCAGCCGGGGAAGGCAAGCGGGTGGTCAGCCAGGGAAGGCAAGCAGGTGGTCAGCCAGGGAAGGCAAGCAGGTGGTCAGCCAGGGAAGGCAAGCAGGTGGTCAGCCAGGGAAGGCAAGCAGGTGGTCAACTGGGGAAGGCAAGCAGGTGGTCAACTGGGGAAGGCAAGCAGGTGGTCAACTGGGGAAGGCAAGCAGGTGGTCAGCTGGGGAAGGCAAGCAGGTGGTCAGCTGGGGAAGGCAAGCAGGTGGTCAGCCGGGGAAGGCAAGCAGGTGGTCAGCTGGGGAAGGCAAGCAGGTGGTCAGCTGGGGAAGGCAAGCAGGTGGTCAGCCAGGGAAGGCAAGCAGGTGGTCAGCCAGGGGAGGCAAGCAGGTGGTCAGCCAGGGAAGGCAAGCAGGTGGTCAGCCAGGGAAGGCAAGCAGGTGGTCAGCCAGGGAAGGCAAGCAGGTGGTCAGCCAGGGAAGGCAAGCAGGTGGTCAACTGGGGAAGGCAAGCAGGTGGTCAGCCAGGGAAGGCAAGCAGGTGGTCAGCCAGGGAAGGCAAGCAGGTGGTCAGCCAGGGAAGGCAAGCAGGTGGTCAACTGGGGAAGGCAAGCAGGTGGTCAACTGGGGAAGGCAAGCAGGTGGTCAACTGGGGAAGGCAAGCAGGTGGTCAGCTGGGGAAGGCAAGCAGGTGGTCAGCTGGGGAAGGCAAGCAGGTGGTCAGCCGGGGAAGGCAAGCAGGTGGTCAGCTGGGGAAGGCAAGCAGGTGGTCAGCTGAGGAAGGCAAGCAGGTGGTCAGCCAGGGAAGGCAAGCAGGTGGTCAGCCAGGGAAGGCAAGCAGGTGGTCAGCCGGGGAAGGCAAGCAGGTGGTCAGCCAGGGAAGGCAAGCAGGTGGTCAGCTGGGGAAGGCAAGCAGGTGGTCAGCCGGGGAAGGCAAGCAGGTGGTCAGCTGGGGAAAGCAAGCAGGTGGTCAGCTGGGGAAGGCAAGCAGGTGGTCAGCTGGGGAAGGCAAGCAGGTGGTCAGCTGGGGAAGGCAAGCAGGTGGTCAGCCAGGGAAGGCAAGCAGGTGGTCAGCTGGGGAAGGCAAGCAGGTGGTCAGCTGGGGAAGGCAAGCAGGTGGTCAGCCAGGGAAGGCAAGCAGGTGGTCAGCTGGGGAAGGCAAGCTTGGAGTGTGTGTTTCTTACGTTTTCTACCCACTACCCACTCAGCTATATACCCGCCAATTACATCTATCCTTGCAGTATATCCTAGAGCAGTATACCACTGCTGCAGTATACACCACTCAAGGGCCAGATATACCCGTTAATATACACACATACTTGGATCTGCTGCACATGCTAACATGTAAGTGTTTTGAAAAAGGCACCTAGTACTCTGTTCCCTCCCCACACAAAAGCAACAAATATACCCACCAAGGAATATACCCCCCACCTAGTATACTCCCAGCCAATATACCACAGACACATTGACATACTTTATACCCAATGGGGAGATATACTGGTGGTTACAACACAGGAACAGCAAGCAAACTTTCTAGCCAGCCCACAACATTCCAGTATAATAACCTGCCATCACTATACTGACATCTAGTATAACCAACCATCAATGCATCACCAGCTAGTATACTGACATCCAGTATAACCAACCACCAATGCATCACCAGCTAGTATACTGACATCCAGTATAACCAACCATCAATGCATCACCAGCTAGTATACTGACATCCAGTATAACCAACCATCAATGCATCACCAGCTAGTATACTGACATCCAGTATAACCAACCATCAATGCATCACCAGCTAGCATACTGACATCCAGTATAACCAACCATCAATGCAATCACCAGCTGGTATACTGACATCCATTATAATGTCATCAGTGTCCCACCAGCTAGTATAACTTGTCAAAATACCCCTCCCCCCACAGCCGGTATAACAACAGTATAATAACCAGTCATCAGTATACCAGCCAGTATACTGACATCCATCATAACCAGCATACCACAGGCCACTACAGCAGCGAGGGGGGGGCTTGTACGTAAGGCAGTGTGTATGTGGCGACTGACAAGACTCACGCAGAGGTATGCCAGCCAGCCAGATGGACGGACAACATACCCCCGTCACGGTATACCACACCGAGTATATCCTCCTCCTCCTACCGAGACACGCTCTCTCTCTCTCTCGTGTACACTACACCCAACAACGCCGCCCCCCCCCCCTCTCTCTCTCTCTCTCTCTCTCTCTCTCGTCAAAAAACTCAACCTCGAGCGCGAGCGACCCTGGGTTGGATGGAATTAAGGGTCGAATCCAAAGGCTCAGGGCACCGTGCTGAAGGGCAGCACCGCCTCCGCCGCCGGGGTTCTGAAGGGAGAGAACCCGGCCCAACACTCTCACTGGGCCGGTCACGGAGTCAGGCACAGACACACACTGTTGGCGGGTGCATGTGGGAGGCGCAGCAAGGTCTTCAGCTGGTCCAGTTATAAGTGAAAGGCGATCGGCACTCGTGTGTGTGTGTGTGTGTGTGTGTGTGGAGAGAGAGAGAGAGAGAGAGAGAGAGAGAGAGAGAGAGAGAGAGAGAGAGAGAGAGAGAGAGAGAGAGAGAGACCCTCGTTGGGGGCCACACGTCGATCTCTCCTCCTCATAATGTATCATCCTGAACTTTGCCATGCTGTGCATACTGACCGTCCCCCCTCCTTTTTCTTGGCCTGTCCCTTGGGTGACTCTGCTGGGGGGCCCCCTCTACCTCACCCGCTCCTGACGAGGTAGGTGTCCGGTGAGGGGGAGTGGAGGGCCTTCCTCCCACCCTGTCCTCCCTCACTGTGGTGGCCTCACAGTGCCTTCCTGTGAGGTAGCGCCTCTTGTCCTCCTCCCTTCCTCACTGTGGCGTCTTCACAGTGCATTCCTGTGAGGTGACGCCCCTTGTCCTCCCCTTTCGTGACTCTCGTGTCCTCACCGTCGCGTCTCTACAACGGCCCCCACCTGAAGGCTCTGCCGCAGGTGCCGTCGTGCCTTATGTGACCGTCTCCCTGAGTCCTACGTGTATGTCCCACGTCTGTGGACATGTCTCGTAGGGTACGCCTCTCCCACCACCCCCTAGCCACCTGCCCTTCCTCACTCGCTTCCTCCTCATGACAGCCGCTACACGTCCCCCTCACCCCCTTATGAGGGCTTGTGTGTAGCCTTCTCACACCCAACCCACTGAGTGGGCCTCCTCCTCCTCCTCTCTCTCTCATAACTTCCTAGTTCCATCACGTGCCCCACAGCCCGACCACGGATGCCCCCGGATGAGCCACACACACACACACACACACACACACACACACACACACACACACACACACCCACCCACACACACACCATTCCAGTAAGCTTCACTGGAAAGAAAGTCAGAGGATCTGCCTCCACGCCTCTCCTTCCTTCACGTCCACTCCGACGTGACCCGTCCACACCGCCTTCCCTCACCACCCTCCGTCGTCATAACTTTCCCTCATCACTCACTATGTTACGTCTGGGTGCCTCCCACACCCTATCAGTTCATCACCCCGCCCCCTCCTGCCACCCGCCCATCCCCCGAGGGAATGCTTGCGCCATCACAAGCAATGTCGTTAAGGGGGGAGGGAAGGGGGAATAATTTTCCTCCCTGATGCTGCCACACCAACACAGGCCACCCCACCCATCCCACCCTCAACCCCCAGCTTACACAGGGAGTAACGATTTGTCCTTAAGCAAAACTGATCATCTCATCCCGCCACTGTCCTAACTTTCCTTGTGTGGCTGTGTACTCCCACCACGTCCGCCATACGTTGCGTGTGTAAGTGTATGAGTGTGTGTGTGTGTGTGTGTGTGTGTGTGTGTGTGTGTGTGGCGCTGCTTGAGTCGTGGTGTCAGGAATACAATATCCAAGACTTTTTCTTCCGAGGCTTCAGTCACGAGCAAAAAAAAGTCCACATATCAAGTGCCGGGCCTTAATTGGAATATAGAGAAGGATAATGAAGGGAATGATGAGGAGACAGACAAGGGAAAAGATATTCACGAATTTTGTGGGAGGGGAAAAGCCTGTAAGACATGCGAAGGGAGGGAGTTCCAAAGCTTCGAGGTGTTGGGAAAGAAACGGTTATCAAATCGGCCCACCCTTGAGTTGCCAAAAGGCCACGAAGTAAACATGTGACGCAGCAGCTCGCCGAGTATTGCGCAGCCCAGCTAGTGGTGGGGGGTACACAGGCAGCCAGCTCTCGGGAGCAAAAATGAAAGTAGTACATATGGAAGAGGGTAAGCGAACCAACATTGTGTAGGGCAAGCGGGTTAAGTTCTAAAGTTAGCCTGGGAGAGTTTAGAAGAACTACTTTCCACTCGTGTAGGGCAAGCGGGTTAAGTTCTAAAGTTAGCCTGGGAGAGTTTACAAGAACTACTTTCCACTCAAGTCTCTCAAGGTATAAAGTTAAAATCATGAGGATGTCGGGAAACAGAGGGTAGCAACAATTTCTCCCCGGTGTAAAACCGTCAGTTACAATACACCAATCACAACACACACACACTGGTACTGTCTACCATACACCAGTCACAAAACACACACACACACCACACACACATACACACCACACACACACACACACACACACACTGGTACTGTCTACCATACACCAATCACAACACACACACTGGTACTGTCTACCATACACCAGTCACAACACACACACACTGGTACTGTCTACCACACACGTCACAACACGCTGGTACTGCCTACCGCACCAGTCAGAACACACTGGTTGTCTACCACACACGTTACAACACGCTGGTACTGTCTACCACACACGCTACAACACGCTGGTACTGTCTACCACACAGCAGTCACAACACACTGGTAGTCTACCACACACGTCACAACACAATGGTACTGTCTACCACACACACACACACACACACACACACACACACACACACACCACCTGACGACCTACATGGATGGCTATTATTGGACATCAGCCAACTTCATTACCATCTCTCAAAGGACGACAAAATACGTGTCGTAGTAAGGAACACGACACACTGCCGTGTTCATACGGCAACCTACACATTATTCATTCGCGAAATACAAACTACACTTCTTTCTTTTTTTATACCCAAGCCATAGTCTGCAATGGCGTGCGGAGCGCCCGTAATATATTCTGTTACCTGTGGCACAGCTACAAAAAAAAAAAAGGGATACCCCTCGTGTACATAAGCCGAGTGTACAACCCCAATCCCTCCCCTGGACGTAAACCCCCTTTATGTCGCAACGACCTGTCGTCTCCTGTGGCCCACCTCGCTCTCCGACACTCCTTCTACGATGGCATCCAACGGGTCTGTCTTCCACCCACCCTACCCCACAAGCTGGAAGGTGGACTAGACCAGTACTTGGGCTCCTGTGACCCTGGGTGCTGGAGCGAGCCTGGACGGTGCTGGCGTTTCGTTCCGTCACCCCAAGTCGAGCCTGGACACACTCGTTTCGTTCTGCCATCCCGGGCAGCCCTGGACCTGGCCTCGTAACCAGATATATATACACACACACACTCATGTATATATATATATATACCTGGCCTTTCCAGCATCTTCGGTGTGTGGGTCACGATGCTGCTGCTGCCGCTGCACCTCCTCTCGCGCTTTACTGACTCCATTAGAGCTAACTTTTAACCTGGCCCCGAGTAAAGTCAGGTAGGTGCCTTCCTGAAGAAGGAGGATGGCCGCTCCCGGACCTGCAAATATCCTTCCAAATCCATCACCTTCCCTCCCACCTCACAGGGGCAGTCGCGTTGCCACCCCAGGGGGAATGTCAGACAGGAGCGCCTGGGATGATGAAGTCATCCACAGTCTCGCTCCTCTGGATCGGGATGGAGGTCGACACCACGGCGGTGATCACTCTGTGGAGGGGAGGTGTGGGTGCACAACAGGTGTCTGGCCTCATGGCTTGAGGTTCAGAAGGCAGGCCATATGCTCTGAAAACGACGGTGGGACTGGCGTGTGTGTGGTGGGTCAAGTGAGTCTCTCTGGTGTACGTTGAGTGTCGAGTGAGTCTCTGGTGTACGTCGAGTGTCGAGCGAGTCTCTGGTGCACGTCGAGTGTGTCTCTGGTGTACGTCGAGTGTCGAGCGAGTCTCTGGTGCACGTCGAGTGAGTCTCTGGTGTACGTCGAGTGTCGAGCGAGTCTCTGGTGTACGTCGAGTGTCGAGTGACACTCTGGCGCACGTCGAGAGACTCTCTGGTGTACGTACGTAATTTCCACATACAAGACGAACTTCTGACCCCCCTACACCAGGAGGGAGTTCGAGGTGGAGGCGACAGCCCCTACATACATATCTACCATCCTATGAGCCACGTAGGATGGGTCTGTGGTGAGTCCTTGGTGGTGGTGGGAGGAGGAGGAGGAGGTGCTGCTGTTGCTGTCAGAATGGACCGGTGTTATCCAATATTTGGACGGGTCTCACGCCTGGCCAGCCAGCCCGTACGTGCAGCAGCCAGTGTGCCGCTCCCTGTCTTCCGAGCGAGTCCCATGTCACAACATAACTTAATCAGTAGGCACATAAGGTTGTTCGCCACCTCCTTAAGTAGGCCCATTCCCTGTGTACGCGACCTCATTTCCGATGGTCACGTGTGTGTGTGTGTGTGTGTGAAGGAGGCGTCCTGTGGCGGGGTGAGGTAGAGCAAGGTAAGGGTCAAGTGAGGTTGCATGACAGGGGGGGAATGGTGAATCAACTGCCTCATTTCTCCATCCATTTCATTACACCCTTCATACTGCGCCTGGCCATGATTTTCTCTGAAGTGCCACTTTATATATATATATATATATATATATATATATATATATATATATATATATATATATATATATATATATATATAATATATATATATATATATATATATATATATATATATATATATATAGAGAGAGAGAGAGAGAGAGAGAGAGAGAGAGAGAGAGAGACGACAGAGGCCAGGTGACAGGAGAGAACCTTGGGGAACACCAGGGTTGATATGGTAAGGAGGAGTACGCCGCGCCAATAATAACTACATGCAACGAAGATGGGAAGAAGGCTATAGCACATCAAAGGAGAGAGAGAGAGAGAGAGAGAGAGAGAGAGAGAGAGAGAGAGAGAGAGAGAGAGAGAGAGAGAGAGAGACAGACAGACAGAGACAGAAGACGACGAGGCAAAGGAACCACCTCCAGTAAAAAAAAAAAAAAAAATATAAAGGCTTGAGACATCCTTAAAGACGCAGGAGTCCGGAGGAAACACTGTCCGAAATCACATCCACCCATCCAGAAACTACACTCCCTAGACACATGCGGGTGTGTGTATATATACTATATACATACAGACATACCTCGAGCATGCGTTCCCCCGTGAGTGTATACCGAGTATAAACTGGTGTATATGTATACACCCAAGACAGACCTGTCTGTATACCTCTCAGCCACATGTATATAATCCCTAATATATACGTTCCGGATCTGAAATGTCCCGTTTTCTATTTCTACAGTTACGAGAAAAGCCGCAAGCTAGTATAGCGAACCCCCACGTTTCTCCCATAGGCTGGGCACAGTCGGGTTTGTTTTATCGAGGCCTGGCGGTGCTGGCTCTCCTCTCGCTACACTAGAGAGACCTAAACTCATCTGTGGTCGAGGAGGGAGGGGGAATGACAGGGTACTTCGAGGCTAAAAAGGCTGGGTGTACATTTCATAAGCGGGGACGTCCAACACCGCTGTGAGGAGAGCACCTGCCACAAGGTCTTAGTGTTCTACAACGGGCGATAGGGGTGTCCACCGTGGGATATCACCTCTCGGGAGGAGGAGGAGGAAGAAGAGGAGGGGGAGGGTTGGCGCGGGGTTTGGTTCGCCTCGCGCCAAACCCCTGCTGGTGACTGTACGTACTTAAATCCCCCCAACCAACCCCCAACGTAAATACGACGTTGTAGGTGCCCAACGTAGTTACGTGTACCAAGGGCGGTGGACTTGACGCCCATCACGAGGTAGAGTGAACAGGAACCCGTCACGGAGGAGGACAATGTCATGACCTTGCACTGGCCTGGCCATATCGCACGGTACACGCCTCCCACAGGCCAACGCATTACATGACCAAACAACTCCTGCTTATCCAGCCTCGCTCCTAAATGCCCTTACCATTCATCTGTCAATTCTATATTCGTAATTACCCACGACTGATTTACATAAATGAGTCCTGGTGTTACCCAGGACTTCCTTCTATAAAAAGTCTGTCTCCTGCAGCCCAAGGCTGCGCTACCTCCAGTAGCTGGAAAGTGTGGGCTCCTTCGTCGTGAATGAAAAGTTCTTTGAGACGAGGCTATAATCTCCCAGCGATACAGCCACGCCAGAAAGTAATTTCTCACTCGTGGTGTAACCTGTTCAAGGCGGAGTCTACGACAGAATGATCTGGAGCGATGTGGTATACACGGGGCGACGTGTTGTCTATGGACAGAACCACGATATATGAAACAAACCCGGGGGACACCACCACGGAAAGGTGTGTGAGGGCCTGGTTGTGGACCGGGAACAGTGGTTTCGGTGTAGTACATATGACCGCAAGAAACTGGATGTGCGCGAATGAGACCTTATTTTTCTTCTTCGTGTGTTCTTGGCGCTACCTCGTTCATGCTGGAAACGGCGGAACAAGCATGCTTCACCGTGGCTAGAATGGTCCGGTGCTATTTGCGTTGGCGTGGTCCGGGGTGGAGAGAGAGAGGGGGTGGTATTACGGTACGCCGGGCCGTCCGCGGCCGCCACCAGCCAGCCCTAGCCCCTCCTCGTGTATGCACACACACCCACCTGCAGGCACAGGTTCCTTGCCCGTGATATTTACCAGGAACCAGGCAGGATGTGACGAGCAAGTGCCTAGTCCTGACAAGCCTAGAACATAAACCGTCCGCTACTGACATATTATCACCACCACCACCACAGCAGCATCATAATTCGTTAGGGTACACGCACGTACATATGGGTGAACTGGCTCCTCTCCGCTCAAGTGGTAGTTAACGACTCATTCCTTCCAATTGTCACGTTAGGGTCTTCTGTTCAGCAGCAGGGGAGAAGGGGGTAGGGGGGAGGAGGTTTGTGTGTGTGTGTGTGTGTGTGTGTGTGTGTGTGTGTGTGTGTGTGTGTGTGTGTGTGTGTGTGTGTGTGTGTGTGACGCTAGGCAGGCTTCACCACACCTGCCTGCTTGCTTGCTTGCTTGCCTACCCTCCTCCAGTCCGGCTGGCTGTGGCCCGCACGGAGCCCTCCACACACCGGTCCAGGTCCAGTCTGGCTTACTGTGGACCGCCCCGGATCTAACTACACCGGTCCGGGTCCCAGTCTGGCTTACTGCCGTCAATCTGGATCCTTGCGACTCCGGCGAGGGGCCGGCCGAGCGAAGACCTCGTCGTCATAACAAACGCTCTGTTCCCGGACATACACCCTCCTCAAGGCCAGACCCCGAGCTTCGGGGGCCCGGCGAGGATATATATATATATATATATATATATATATATATATGAGCATGTGGCATAATATATCTTGATAAAAGGACAGATGTCTGGTTTACGGAAGAGGAGTAATGAGCATGGAAATGTATCTTCAGTCTTCAATGTGGCTGGGAGTAAGACCAAGTCTTATTAACACGGAGGGAGTACGATGGTTCCGCGGGGCATCACTTCCAGCACTCCTGCGTCAGGAGGGTGGTCACTCCCTGGGCGGCTGCCGTCTACAACCTACTGATGCAGAGGGTGTATGATGGTTCCCCGGGGCATCGCCTCAACACTCCTGCGTCAGGAGGGTAGTCTCTCCCTGGGCGGCTGCCGTCTACAACCTACTGATGCAGAGGGTGTATGATGGTTCCGCGGGGCATCACTTCCAACACTCCTGCGTCAGGAGGGTGGTCATTCCCTACTGACACGGAGGACGTAAGATGGTTCCGGGCCATCGCTTCAAACCCTCCCAAATCAGAAAGATTCCACAAAACATTTTCGATATACTTTCAAACCTAACTAGTGCTGGTTTCATGGTAAATGCTTCTGTTACAAGCTACGCTGAGCGTAAACCAGTTTCCAGACACTGACACTTTAAGACATCGGTCGGCCTGCTCGGCGTAGCCCCAGCCAGACCTGCTCCTACAGGAGAGCATGTCCCACTAAACTGTGTAGTGATGCTGCTGGTCTAATTCCGGCCCAAGACCCGACAACCGGCCTGCCCTAGTAAAACGGTGGAGTAAATGGCGCTTTTATTGCTTGAAAACATCCACGACTTTCCCCCCGGCGTGTTCCTCAGCGGGTCGTGAGGGGGTAAACACACGTTGAGCCCGCCTCTCTCTCTCCTCCCTCTCTCACTCCCTCCCTCACCCAACCTGAAATTTACGGTGGGGCGCGTGTGTGTGTCTGTGTGTGTGTGTCCCTCACGTTTGGTACAGAGCCTCCGCTCCTCTGTGGGTTACACTGCCACGTGTTATGACGTGGTGTGGATGACTGGGTTATGTACACTGCCGCGTGTTATGACGTGGTGTGGATGACTGGGTTATGTACACTGCCGCGTGTTATGACGTGGTGTGGATGACTGGGGTTGTACACCGCCACGTGTTATGACGTGGTGTGGTTATGAATGGGCATCACCGGAGTGCCTCGTGTGTCGAGTCAAAGAGTGACAACACCTTATTATTACCCACACAAGGCGTGTTGGCGGTAGGGCAACTCTGCCCCTGTGTGGGATCACAACACCACACAGCGCCACACATTACAACTGACAGTTCTCCAGGTCGGCAGGATCAACAACCCGTGCATTGTGAGCCTCCAGCGCGTCCAGCCTTCATGAGTCTGGTGCTGGTTGTACTACAGGTCCTCCAGAGGGTGTGATCCCAGATAGGGAGCGGAGGTGGGTGTGTTATGGGCGTGAGTTATGCTGGGCGTGGCGCAGCTCTACGGCGTCATCAGCAGACTGCTTCCGCTGCCCCGCCACCCACCACCAGAGGCGGCGGTGCTTTCATCTTTGTCGGCTCTGCAAATTTTTGGTCGCTGGCTGGAGTCGGTGATGACACGCTGTCGTTTTCTATTTCCAGCGACCACAGAGGAGGCTTCCCAGCATGGCTTCCCCGCCACACACACACACACACACACACACACACACACACACACACACACACACACATACACACACACACAGTGACCTACAACCTCTTAGACATGCCTCCCACGCCACCCACACCCCCACATACTGACCTACAACCTCTTAGACATGCTTCCCACACCACCCACACCCCCACATAGTGACCTACAACCTCTACATGCTTCCCACATCACCCACACCCCCACATACTGACCTACAACCTCCTAGACATGCTTCCCACACCACCAACACCCCCACATACTGACCTACAACCTCTTAGACATGCCTCCCACGCCACCCACACCCCCACATACTGACCTACAACCTCTTAGACATGCCTCCCACGCCACCCACACCCCCACATACTGACCTACAACCTCTACATGCCACCCACACCCCCACATACTGACCTACAACCTCTTAGACATGCTTCCCACGCCACCCACACCCCCACATACTGACCTACAACCTCTTAGACATGCTTCCCACGCCACCCACACCCCCACATACTGACCTACAACCTCTTAGACATGCCTCCCACGCCACCCACACCCCCACATACTGACCTACAACCTCTACATGCTTCCCACGCCACCCACACCCCCACATACTAACCTACAACCTCTTAGACATGCTTCCCACACCACCCACACCCCCACATACTGACCTACAACCTCTACATGCTTCCCACGCCACCCACACCCCCACATACTGACCTACAACCTCTTAGACATGCCTCCCACGCCACCCACACCCCCACATACTGACCTACAACCTCTACATGCTTCCCACGCCACCCACACCCCACATACTGACCTACAACCTCTACATGCTTCCCACGCCACCCACACCCTACATACTGACCTACAACCTCTCCATGCTTACCACGCCACCCACACCCCCACATACTGACCTACAACCTCTACATGCTTCCCACGCCACCCACATCCCCACATACTGACCTACAACCTCTACATGCTTCCCACGCCACCCACACCCCACACATACTGACCTACAACCTCTACATGCTTCCCACGCCAACCACACTCCACATACTGACCTACAACCTCTACATGCTTCCCACGCCACCCACACCCCACATACTGACCTACAACCTCTACATGCCTCCCACGCCACCCACACCCCCACATACTGACCTACAACCTCTACATGCCACCCACACCTACACCCACACCCCTACATACTGACCTACAACCTCTACATGCTTCCCACACCCCACATACTGACCTACAACCTCTACATGCCACCCACACCCACACCCCTCGACCTACTAAGACCCCGTTGGCTCCAGCCTTTGGTTTACTTATCGCCTACGGGGTTTACCAGTACGCTCGAGAGAGAGAGAGAGAGAGAGAGAGAGAGAGAGAGAGAGAGAGAGAGAGAGAGAGAGAGAGAGAGAGAGCCACAGGTAACAACCACATCACAACACGGTACAACTGTACAACGACACCGCCACTCGGTGTGGGTTTTGGTGGTGTGTGTGTGTGTGGGGCTCTGGCGCGGAGACCAGCACCTGCCGACGGGACCACCTGTTTGTTATATGTACCCACCACCACCACCACCACACAGCGCCTCCCTCCTCCAGCTCTGTGCTTTCTCTAAACCTTATGTCTCCTCCTCCTCCTCCTCCCGCCGTGACGCGCGTCCTCTCCCACCACACGCGCCCTGTGTGTAGATACCACGACAGCTGCAAGGGGGGCGACTTTCCTCCTACAGCTGGACACCTCGCGGAGGACCTGCCGTTTCTGCAGCAGGAGCAGGAGGCCCTGGCTGTACTGCTCTGGCAGCCTCTAGTGGCACGGTGGCCAGTGGTTCATGCTGGGTGCCAGGTTCTACCGCACCAAACCCACCTAGTGGTTTATACTACAATGTGTACATTGTAACCATCCACCAGCAGTTCACTCGGAAATAAATATATATATATATATATATATATATATATATATATATATATATATATATATATATATATATATATATATTATCCAGTCAATGGTATATACATCAATATTACACCCAGCCAATGGTATATACTCCAATATTACACCCAGCCAATGGTATATACACCAATATTACACCAAGCCAATGGTATATACACCAATATTACACCCAGCCAATGGTATATACATCATATTACACCCAGCCAATGGTATATACACCAATTTTACACCCAGCCAATGGTATATACACCAGTATTATACCCAGGCAATGGTATATACATCATATTACACTCAGCCAATGGTATATACACCAATATTACACCCAGCCAATGGTATATACACCAATATTTACACCCAACCAATGGTATATACACCAATATTACACCCAGCCAATGGTATATATACCAATATTACACCCAGCCAATGGTATATACACCAAAATCACACACAACCGAAGGTATAAACACCAAGATAACATCACATCTAGCCAAAGGTTCTCCCCTCCCCCCGTTAAATACTATGCATAATGTGGTACAGCTGTGAAGTGTGTGGTCATGAGACATCAAGGGGGCGGGCTCCCGGCAGCTCGATCCTCCCACTGGGTGCTGATGATGCCCATCACACACACCACTACACTCCTCCACCAAACCTACTGTCCTTCACCACACACACACACACACACACACACACACACACACACACACCACTCCCTCACTCCACAGAACCCGAGCAAAAATATTGAAGTATGATAAATGCATGACACCAATGTATATAACCAATGAAAATACAGGCCAATGAGTTATCAAAAAAATAAAAACCGCACATATGAATCAGCACGGGCCCACACGGGGTCAGGCCCGCCCGTGTTCGAATCCTGGCCGCATCTGTGGGCCTACGCACTACCCAGGTGTTCATCCTCCCCCTCTGACTAGTCCACACACACACACACACACAAGGTCAGCAAAGGGGTCAATACATGTCAAACCTGACCTCCCTCCCGTAACAATAAAACAGTATTCAGAAGGGTATATTACCCTCCCCTCCCTTCATGAGGTAGCATGCTATAAATGTGGCTCCAGTTGACAATATTTGGGTCAGCAGCACGACCCTGCCTCAGTAGGGGTGTGGCGGAGGGCAAGGAGGCAGCCAAGGTGTGACGAAAGCAGTGACACACACACACACACACACACACACACACACACACACACGTGTCGTTCACAGACCCTCACACACCAGGCGAGGAGTAACCTCACACCGGGCGGGAAGTAACACACAACCCCACACCAGGCGTGGAGTAACCCCACACCACACCACGTTTAACACTAAACCAAGAAAAGGTTTAACGTCGTGGAAAGGTTATCGAGGAAGGTTTAAACGTCGTGGAAAGGTTATCAAGTAAGGTTTAAACGGAAGGGTAAGTGTTATGCAAGACTACACCCCAACGCTGGTCAGGGTCAAGTGGGCGTACGCAGGGCAGGGCTACACACCGCTGGCCATGGCAACATTCTCCACCCACGGGGCAACAGGAGCCTCCTCTCCCTCTCCACCAACCACTGGCGCGGGGGGGATCGAATCGAACCTGCCTCTGTGGCCCCGTGTCTGGCTCTATCTCCCACCTCATCGCCCGCGTCAACTCTGATAGAGTCACGTTCGTCCTCACGTAGAATCTAACTCGAAGGAGAGAGAGAGAGAAAAAAAAAAAACCTTGAGCACGACACCACGACCCTTGAGCACGATCATACCCGCGCCTTCGTACGGTCGTCTTGCTCCAGATCTTCAGGAGGGAGGGAGGGAGGGAGGGAAGTGGAAGGGGTGGTTCGATGCCCATCCCTTGTGCGGCCCTTCACCACCCTGCAGTCTCTTCCCCTTCCACCTGTGGTCCGCGGGTCAGCAGCAGCGCCGCCCCTCCTTACGTCAGTCGTCAACTCACAGGTGGTGGCACTGGTGGCTCGTGTGACATTCACTGTCCCACCCAGCCAGCCAGCCAGCCAGCCAGCCCGCCAGCCTCTCCCACACCCCACTTGGCCTTCCACCGGTGGTGGCACCTCCACCCATACGACCGTCCCGGGGACCCATTCCCCTTGCCGTGCTCCGCCACAGTTTCCCGTTCCCCACCCGCCCGCCGCTGGCCTACTGTTCAGGGGGCCTTCCTCGCCATACATTAAAGCGACAGGTCGATCACATGGCGGGCTCCTCCACACGTGGTGCGTGTGTGTGTGTCACTCCGGGCGAAGGAAGAGGGGTGCCGGGTGTGCCTCTTCCCCCACGCCCATCCCCGCCGTTATAATAGTTAGATGAGACACGGAGGCAAGGTGTAAGACTTGGAGGGGAGGGGGGGAGTTTAGGGAAAGGAAAGGCTGTGTGGGGGGGCGGAGAGGGTCGGGGGCGAACTGGAAGAGGTGAAGCAGAGGAAGAATATCAAGTCTGTCGCTACAGGAGCGCTGGGGAATGGCGCTGTGGTTGGTGTAGGTAGAGAGAGAGAGAGAGGGGGGGGGGGGGGATTCGTGCTGGGGAAGGAGAGTCGTATAACAGGGGAGAGTGTAGTGAGAGGAAAGGAATATGCGAAGAAAATGCGAGTAGAGACAACAAGGTGTGGGAGGAGGAGGAGGAGGTGGTATAGGGGACGGTGGTGGTGAGGGACACACATTGTATGTAGGTCATACCGTCTGGGAAGCTGGCTAATCTAATGAATAGTACATGGCACTCTTACACAGGGATACGGTGGACTGGCGACACACGCTAACCCTGCCGCGTCACGCATGCACACGTTACTACACCCCTGACCAACCACAACCCACCGTCTGTCACCCATCCACAACCAGAAACCTCCCAACCACCCACAACCTGAACCTCCCAACCACCCACATCAACACCTCTCTAACCACCCATATCAACACCTCCCCAACCACCCATACCAACATCTTCCCAACCACCCATACGAACACCTCCCCAACCACCCATACCAACACCTCTCCAACCACCCACACGAACACCTCCCCAACCACCCATACCAACATCTTCCCAACCACCCATACGAACACCTCCCCAACCACCCATACCAACACCTCTCCAACCACCCACACGAACACCTCCCCAACCACCCATACCAACATCTTCCCAACCACCCATACGAACACCTCCCCAACCACCCATACCAACACCTCTCCAACCACCCATACCAACACCTCCCCAAACCACCCATACCAACATCTTCCCAACCACCCACACGAACACCTCCCCAACCACCCATACCAACACCTCCCCAACCACCCACACCAACACCTCTCCAACCACCCACACCAGATGTCAACCAATCCTCTTAACCGACGTCTATCACTAGAACGCAACAGTGATAACCAGAAACAGACGTCGACCACCCCCACTCCACATTCGCCTGTCAACCATTCACACACACACACACACACACACACACACACACACACACACACACACACACACCGACCACAAGACTCGACCGTGACGCATCGACCACACAACCAGTCGCGTCAACCATACCACCCACGGCAAATGGGTGTCAACCAGGGCGAGTCGTAGGCACGGCGATACAACACGACCACCCCCGCTTCCCTCCTCCCACGTGAGATGCCTGATGGACTTCGGAATACACGAAGAACCTTTGCTGCAAAGATGCCCGGTTGGTCAGCAATAACACGGCGCCGCAGTCCTCTTAACCGGAGCGGACTCACTCCCAAAACTCTGGCGTTACGCTACCAATCTCTGGCACTGGGTCAAGATAACGCTTACCCACTGGACGTTTCAAATGGGGTGGAGAGGGAGGGAAAAGGGCTCTTTAAACTCTTTTTATCACATTTTTTTTTTAAACCTATATTCTCGATCTCCGTCCCTCCCACGGGGACAGCTATATCCATGGGGACTGGCCATCCA